>NW_027103334.1:1722313-1930736 GCF_902728285.1 Clytia hemisphaerica
TCTAAATCGACAATATCATGCAAAATAAAGAGCATATAAAATTGGTACAATTTGGACAATATTTGACTCTCGATTTTAGAAAATCCATGCCTAAGTTGGGTTAAAACTGCTTGAAAAGAAGAAAAATTGTAGTTTCTTGTCATTTTTTTCCAAACTGAGGCTGGGTATGTTCTTACGATGTTCTTAATTTTTCGACGAATTTCAGCCTAAATGTTCTTATAAACTGGGTTCTAATAAAAAAAAAAACGTGTACCACTGCACTACGCTCCCGAATAAATGATTTCTCGATTTCTTTTCAGGCCTAAAACATTAGCATTAGAAAAATTTGAACTAATCCACGTTACTTCATCACCTCAGTGTAAGTGTTTGTTCTATATTTCACAAGATCACTCCTAGGCTAGCGAGTACCTTTATTCTATTCCTTGATGAATTTCATTTAGACCTCAAAAGAGAGACTACTACATTGGGATGACGTCTATCATCTTTTTAATGTACCGCAAAAACTTCAAAAGTTGAAAGTAACGTCTTCTTATGTCCGAGAACATCTCCCGCGTGTTAAGTTTTTCCGCACTGTTGAGGTTTGATAGTTGTTATCGATCAATATTTCGAATTGAATTAGAGAGGGTAACCATTGACCATTATAAACCTTGGACTAAGCTATATCCGCGTTTTTTAGAAAAGTGGGACCTTAATGGTAGCATTACTTGAATTAGAGATTTTAGAAAAGTGGGACCTTAATGGTAGCATTACTTGAATTGGAGTTTCTAGAAAAGTTGTACCCTAATGGTAGCATTACTTTAATTGGAGTTTCTAGAAAAGTGGGACCTTAATGGTAGCATTACTTGAAATAGAGTTTTTAGAAAAGTGGGACCTTGTTGGTAGCATTACTTGAATTGGAGTTTTTAGAAAAGTTGTACCCTAATGGTAGCATTACTTGAATTAGAGTTTCTAGAAAAGTTGTACCTTAATGGTAGCATTACTTGAATTGGAGTTTTTAGAAAAGTTGTACCCTAATGGTAGCATTACTTGAATTGGAGTTTTTAGAAAAGTTGTACCCTAATGGTAGCATTACTTGAATTGGAGTTTCTAGAAAAGTTGTACCTTAATGGTAGCATTACTTGAATTAGAGTTTCTAGAAAAGTTGTACCCTAATGGTAGCATTACTTGAATTAGAGTTTCTAGAAAAGTTGTACCCTAATGGTAGCATTACTTGAATTAGAGTTTCTAGAAAAGTTGTACCCTAATGGTAGCATTACTTGAATTAGAGTTTCTAGAAAAGTTGTACCCTAATGGTAGCATTACTTGAATTAGAGTTTCTAGAAAAGTTGTACCCTAATGGTAGCATTACTTGAATTGGAGTTTCTAGAAAAGTTGTACCCTAATGGGTAGCATTACTTGAATTGGAGTTTCTAGAAAAGTTGTACCCTAATGGTAGCATTACTTGAATTAGAGTTTCTAGAAAAGTTGTACCCTAATGGTAGCATTACTTGAATTGGAGTTTCTAGAAAAGTTGTACCTTAATGGTAGCATTACTTGAATTGGAGTTTTTAGAAAAGTTGTACCCTAATGGTAGCATTACTTGGATTGGAGTTTTTAGAAAAGTTGTACCCTAATGGTAGCATTAGTTGAATTGGAGTTTCTAGAAAAGTTGTACCTTAATGGTAGCATTACTTGAATTAGAGTTTCTAGAAAAGTTGTACCCTAATGGTAGCATTACTTGAATTAGAGTTTCTAGAAAAGTTGTACCCTAATGGTAGCATTACTTGAATTAGAGTTTCTAGAAAAGTTGTACCCTAATGGTAGCATTACTTGAATTAGAGTTTCTAGAAAAGTTGTACCCTAATGGTAGCATTACTTGAATTGGAGTTTCTAGAAAAGTTGTACCCTAATGGTAGCATTACTTGAATTAGAGTTTCTAGAAAAGTTGTACCCTAATGGTAGCATTACTTGAATTAGAGTTTCTAGAAAAGTTGTACCCTAATGGTAGCATTACTTGAATTGGAGTTTCTAGAAAAGTTGTACCCTAATGGTAGCATTACTTGAATTAGAGTTTCTAGAAAAGTGGGACCTTAATGGTAGCACTACTCACAATGGGTCAATTTGTAGTTCAAGGAAAATTTGCAAGAAGTGGTAACAATCAGGGGTTACCACTATTAAAAAACTCCGATCAAATATTCTGTTAGGCAAGGATCGAGAAAATACCACACGGGATTATATAGAGCTCGGCGGCGGATAAGAACGCGTTACGTAGCAATGTGCAAGTTACAGAGAGGAAAAGGTAGTCAGCACGGCGGTACTGTTACTGTTAAATTAAATTTTATTTTCACTCTTATTATCATATTTACACAATTCTTTAGTCTGTGTGTACATTATATACAAAATAATTTAACCCCACGAGCATTACTCCAAATTACCCTTTTTGCCTAAACTTATAAAAACTTACAGCAATAATTTAAGAAAAATATGAGGTAATACTGAAAGTGAGCATTTTCGGTAAAATACAGACCGGTCTGTAAATTCCAACTGCGCATGTGACCAAACTTAAATTTCGTAAACTCAATATCTATCACCGGTGAAAGTTTCAAGACGTTCAAAGATTGAAGAGTTTCTGATACAAAAATAAAGATCGTACATAGCATTATTCTACAAAAGGTTGATTTTCTTCTTCCTCATTTTTCATCTTCGTTTTTCCATTATTCAAATTGTTTTCTTTGTTGATAATATTCCACCACCAATTATCTTTTTAACGAGCACAAAACCGCTACTTCCAAGCTAGCACACAACGTTGTTTCAACGTTCATCTAACGTTATATTGACGTTGTGAACGTTAAATAAACGTTGAAAGAACGTTGTGTGCCAGCTGGGTTAATTCAAATTCTATCAAAATCTATTGAGGTTCGAAAAAACGCTGCCAGCAAATTTGAAATAGGACTTTATGAAGGGCACTAGTTCGCGATTTCAATTTCTTTTGATTACAGGGGAAGTTCATTCACCTTCAGGATCATCAGGCTACGGAACAACAGAATATGAAGGTTCGTACAACATCCAAACAACGTCCATTTGATGTCCATAAGTCATAAAGGTTTACATTTATCTTTTAAAACATCTTCGTCTAAAGTGAAACTTCTTGCGATTTTCTGAAAGTGGCTTTTGCGATTTTACGGAGTTTTTTGTCTTTGAACATGTAAATGCAGGGATTAGCACAACTATTCCCAAGAAAAATAATATTGGTTATTTGATATAAGTAACCGCTTTCAATCACACTATAAGCATATAGAGTGTAAGAGAGAACGGTTAAACCTGTACATGCGAAATAGACGCCAATCAGCCAAAGTGAGCGCCGCACAAGCTTCTTAGAGATGCGTTCTGTTATTTGGGCATTCAATTCTTGTTGGATTGTCGAGTTTGCTGTTATGGCGACCTGTTTTCTTGATTTCTTGAAGACAATTAAGATCATGAGATATAACACTGGTAAAGATATGATCGTGGTGATGGTAATGGCAAAAGAAATATAATTGTTGAATACATTTCCTAGAATCACATTGATAAGCATCGGGAAGGCTGGTACAAACCAACATAACACTATTAAGATCCATAACCGCTTCTCTGTAATGAGATCATCAAAAGTACTTGTTCTTGAAATCTTGAGATATTTGATAGCGGCTAACATGATGATTGTCAAAGATGAAGTTGAGGTCATGCTTAACAGGACCAAGGCAAAAATCCTCATGGTGATTGGGAATGATCCAAAATTAAATGTCCAAAAGTTTAGCCACGGATAAACAGGGTAAACAGTGATTGAAACCAAAGCATCGCAAACAGCAAGTGATAATAAAATCAGATCAATGTTATCTCGATCGTTCGAGTTTTGATTCTTTTTATAAATACTTATGATGGAGACTATATTCCCAATGCCACCAAATATTGTCATCAAACCATAACATATGGTCAGAAATATACGGAATTGAAAAGACAGACAGATACCGCACAGAAAGCTGAAATTCATGATGTTGTAGCCTCCAATCCTACTCATAAAATGAGTAGTATATCGGTTTTTCATTATTATAAGTTTTCATATGTTAAATAACTTTTTTTTTGTTAGGTCGCCGGTTAGATAGAGTTCTTGATTGGGCGATTACTTGAAAATAATGAAACAATGAAACACATAAGACATACTGGACAAAATAAAAAATATATAATGAAAGCATATCTATTGGGAGAAACTATCAACACTATTGAAAAAGACTATTTTGAAAAAAAGTAAAACAAGCTAGATGTTGAATGGACCTACCTAATGATGAAAATTAGACAGCAATAAGGAGAAACATAAAAACAATCGATCAGAAAATATAGCGGTTAGAAAAATTTAATTACATTACATCGTTGATTGTTGATTGGAGGAGAGGGAAGGGGAGTAGGGAAAAAAGAAATATAAAGTTCCGGTTGCAAAAATCAGTTTTATTGACAATTGAAACATGCTTGATGGTGGCATTGTTATCAATAATGTTTTGTGTGAAAAAACGAAGAAATATAAGGAAAAACAAAAAGTTTAATTAAAATCTGCAAAAACGGCGATTTCTGGCATATTTCCGGCATTTTCGGCCGGAAAAAAAATTTTCTCAAAAAATCAAACTCGCTCATGTTTTGAGCATTGCGAATACGCATCTTTCTGCAAAAAATCAGGAAAAACTAAGAATGAAAATTTGAGAAAAAGTCCAAAAACCGGTTTTTTCCGGCATATTTCCGGCATTTTCGGCCGGAAAAAATGTTTTTCGAAAATCAAGCTCCGTCACATTTTAGGTATTGTCATTTTGCATCAGTGTGCAAAATTGCATAACAAAATATAGAGTACAGCTCGAGAAATTCAAGAAATACTGTCTTTCCGGCGAAAATAGGTTGTTCCGGCGATTTTTAAATAGTTCCGGCTTCAAAAATCAATTTTATTGAAAATTGAAACATGCTTGTTGGTGGACATTGCTATTAATAATGTTTTTGAATGAAAAAACAACCAATTATAAGGAAAAGGTCCAATGAAAATCCAGAAAAACGGCGATTTGAGCAAAAAAACAGAAAAAACTAATGAGCCAATCTCGAGAAAAGCTGGTAACAGACGAACGGACGGACGGACGGACGAACAGACAACGGTCAATTCATAGGAACTCCAGGTAGGTCCAAAAACTATTAAACGCGTTTCTTTATAAGAGCAATCCACCGACAGAAAAATGCACAGCTTAATTAATAAGGTTTCTAGAAAAACTCAAACCATCGCGCTCTACCGTGAAATTTTCTTCTTTTAAAAATTCTTACAGATAAAGATTTGTTTTTCAGCCAAAAAAATAATAAGTGTTTCTAGAAAACTCAATCCACTCAATCTGAAATTTGGCCAAAATTTTTTTTTTCAAAAATCGGGCTCCATCACATTTTGGCCACCACCGTGTTGCACCTTTGTACCAAAAATCAAAAGATTCCTATGATTCAATCCTGAGAAAAGTTGGTAACAGACGAACGAACGAACGAACGAACGAACGAACGAACGAACGAACGAACGAACGAACGAACGAACGAACGAACGAACGAACGAACGAACGAACGAACGAACGAACGAACGAACGAACGAACGAACGAACGAACGAACGAACGAACGAACGAACGAACGAACGAACGAACGAACGAACGAACGAACGAACGAACGAACGAACGAACGAACGAACGAACGAACGAACGACGAACGAACGAACGAACGAACGAACGAACGAACGAACGAACGAACGAACGAACGAACGAACGAACGAACGAACGAACGAACGAACGAACGAACGAACGAACGAACGAACGAACGAACGAACGAACGAACGAACGAACGAACGAACGAACGAACGAACGAACGAACGAACGAACGAACGAACGAACGAACGAACGAACGAACGAACGAACGAACGAACGAACGAACGAACGAACGAACGAACGAACGAACGAACGAACGAACGAACGAACGAACGAACGAACGAACGAACGAACGAACGAACGAACGAACGAACGAACGCATGTTTATTTATAGGACCTCCACCCCACCGGGGTAAGACCACAAAACTTTGGAGCATACTTTACCTTTGATTGAAGAACTTCGGTTTCGATTTTCATTTTCTTGTCTGTCGATTGGTAGATCCTGGTCCTGGGAAGAGAAGCCGTTTTTAATCATCTACTCGATCTTTGCTGCATAAACGATGGGTAGACTCTTCTCAAAATGCACTTTAACCTATGAAATAAGAACAATTGATCATTCTTTAAGTATGATGTCTTACATAAAAAAGCACACTTGACTTCTTCAAAATATAAACATTTAAGTCGAGAGGAGGTGTAAAAGTTGGTGAAAGTCAGCTATTAAACATACCAGACCCTCCCACAACCGACTAAAGACTAAAGTTTACAACAAAAGAATTCTCTTAGAAGGACGATTTCTGTAAGTATGATGCTCTTTTCAAGAAGAACCCTTCGAACATCTTCTAATTTTTTTATTTGGGAGAAATTTTGACCTGTGTAGATATGGATCATTTGAGATTATTTGCAAAATTTTGGTTAAGCCGCATGCGTGATTGGTGGTTTACAGCCCAGAATGTAATTTTGGCTAAAATCACATATTCGATTTTTCTGAAGGCTTGCTTGTCAACTAAAGGAGATTAGTAATGGAAAAAAAATTGGTCCCATAAGTATTTGGTACTTTGCAGACTGGTCTGTAAAATACACGTCTACCCCCTGCCGGAATTCAGGGACCTCTCAAATCAGCTAAATTTTTGTTTTGCTGTGATTCGAATTGACTTATTGTGTTTCGCGATTCGCGATGCGTTTTTGGAAATGTGCGACGCAAAAATTAACAAGTGATACTTTTATGGACCTACCTGGTTATGCATTTAACAAATATAATTGATATCTACGTGAGCATGACCGTTAAACAATCATTCAGAACAGAAATAGTGACGATCTATTAAAATTAGTCGTTTGTTTCTTATAAAAAAAACGTCTAGAAACCAAAATTTCATGCTCTTAAAATAATCTTTCATATTCAGGACTTCGTGAGCAAAAAAAACATCTTTCTTATTAAAAAATTGAGTAATTTGGCTAAGAACATATTGGTGTATGCTTATTAATAGTGATTCTTATGAATAAAGATGCGTTTTTTTAGCTGAAAAATTCTTTTTTACAAAAATCTGCTCGAGCCATCTTTTACCTACTTTCATGTAAAAAATCAGAAAAAACAATGATCCAATGTTTCACAAAGTCCAAAAAACCCTTTTTTTAGCCGTTTTTTGGCCCAAATTGGCCCAAAAAATTTTTTTTTCGAAAATCGGGCTCCGTCACATTTTGGCCACCACCATTTGCACCTTTGTACCAAAAATCAAAAGATTCCTATGATTCAATCCTGAGAAAAGTTGGTAACAGACGAACAGACGAACGAACGAACGAACGGACGGACGGACGGACGGACGAACGAACAAACACAGGTTAATTTATAGGACCTCCACCGGGGTAGGTCAAAAAAATCTCCTATATTGACTATTTTCACATATTAGTGACATAATTCAATGTCAAATTAGCTGATCTACTTGACTAAAACTTTCTAAAACTATATAAGAACATAAGGCTTCGATGACCAAAATGTTAGGAACAAGTTAAGAATGTTAGGCTTCGCGGACTCTAAAACACCCAATTTCTTAGGCAAATGGACAAAATTATCAAAAAATGACGAAAATAAGAACATGCTAAGAACATTTTTAGGCTTAAAACTCAAAATGTTAAGAACATCCGAACGCTTCAAAACTTTGGACGTTCTTATAAAAGAACGTGTATATGTAAATATATAGTGTGTTTCTGAAAACCTTTAGCAACGACGAAGGACCATTGACCATTAAGTACATATAAAAATGTTTGGAAAATGCCCTAAATCTGGCCTAAAATGACATTTTTAAGTTGATGGTATATTTTTTATATTTTGGCCAGTATGTCATTTGAGTCCATTCATATAAAATAGCATATATCGGGCTAATTCAAAAAAATTATGATTACATCTCACACAGGATGCAATGAAAGAGAAAAAAAGATAACATCAATCATTGCATCAAATTTGTCAAAAGGGAATTCTGAACGGTTAAAAGGGAGCAAAAGAGCAAAACCACAAGTAATTATTCTTTGCCAAACTTTATAAAAGGAACGAATACATCAACTTGCATTCTTGTAGAAGGAATGATTTGCCACATCCGTAGCCCGCATACGAAGAAATTTTTTAACGGTCTATCAAGAAGGCCAAATGAAATCATTAAAAAGAATAATTGTGTACTTGGAAAGAAGAAAATGAAGAGACACCATAGTATAAGAAAGCCGCGACTGGAATATCTACCGCATTGTCTTTTCAGTTAATTGCTGTTCCTTCTCTGTCTCCGAGCTTTATAAGAACATCAAGATTGTCAGTTTATTTTTTTCCTTCAAAAAAAGTTTTCTCATTGCTAGATATCTTAATCTGTACCCAATAGAACACTTGAAGTAATGTTGGACATATTCTAGGGGTATTTTGTGGAAACAATAGTTTTTCGCCAGATTTAAAATTATAAGAACTATATGCAAGATATATAAATATTTATAAATAATTTATAAAGTGTTATAAACGCAATCTGTACTTAGGTGGCCGCATCTTTTAGATTAGCTAGACTATAAGGCGGTCTCCTTCCATATATTTTTTGTGCATATCATCACTTGTATCTTTTTTGTAGTGTTCAATGATAAATAAATACTTACTTACTCTCACAACTTTCCTGTCAGTTTGAATGATAAATTTTGGTGCTGGCTTTAAATTTTCACAGTATTATCTTGATGTACTTTTTCATTGATTTCTAAAAAAATTCACTGAAATGTAGTGAAGGCATTTCGAGGCACTTTATTAATTTTTGAGTTCTTTCAGCCCAGCCATTTTGTGCTTGTTTAAATTTCTTATTGTTGATCTCTCCTTTACAATGATTTTATAATGCAAGTGTATTATCAAGGGCATATCATTAATGTCTAAAACGCACTGAGAAGTATAACGACAAACCAAAAAGATTTACCATTAAAGATGCTACATTACTCTTAGGTGCCAAATAAAGGGGGGGGGGGGGGGGGATTGGAAAAATTTTTTCAAATTAAATAAACGGGGGGGGGCCTCATTACCGGGGATGTTGGAAAATGGACCTTTAAAAACCCTAAAAAGGATCAAAATAGACTAAATTTAGTCCTTTTAGAGTAAAACAAGGAATTTTCCATTTTTTAGCTGGGAATTTTTTCAAAATTAAAAAACGGGGGGGGGGTCCTAATAGGGTCCGGGGGGGTCGGAAAAAAATTTATTTGGCACCTATTTCTTGATCAACAAATAATAGTCATCAAATACGACAGAAATAGAACAACAGAAATTCAGATGTTATCATTCCAGCCGCGGCAGAGCTAACGTGCTTGACAAATATCTAACAAAAAATAGATTGATCATTCTCGATACATTTCTGACCATATCGTGTTGTTGTATAGCATGCAAATTAGCACGTATATATTTTTCAGATGAGATAGCTTTTTAACTTTATCAATGGTAATCAATAAATTGCTTTGTTTATAGTAGGTAGAATGACAAAGTGCTATATAAATCAACATAAAAGAACATAAACACGGTCACAGGGAAATTCCACATGTCCAGAGAGAGTTAATTTCAACTCATTGGAGCCAGACCACAAGTTATTATTCTTTAAAGACATATGGAGAGAGCATATTATCTACATTCTGCAGTAAAAATGGCTTTCCCGCTCCAAATGGACCACAGATGATGAATTTTTAAACGGTCGATCAAGAAGGCCTATATATGCAATCTAATGGATACCGTATAACGTCGAATCTTTAACTGAGGTCACTTTAATAAAATGAATCGGAACTTTGTTTTGACTAGAGCGTTTTCTTTCAGTTCAAATATGTTAGTTTAGAATTATAAAAAATGGGTCAAAATAATTTGAATACTGAAAGATATAATTGTTAACATACAGCGAAGTTTTCCTACATATGATTCTTCCTTACGGCTACTTCTTTTAAATACTTGGTAGAGTAGATTTTATAGTCATCCGCGAAAATAAGTCCCAATGGAAATTTAAAAAAGGTTTTATACGCGAATTCTTTTGAATTAAATTCCAAAAATTGTCAAAAGATCACTTTTAACATGTCTAGCGCCAGTAAAGAAGCGCTATGATGCGTATTTTACAACTACGATCTCCACCGTTCGTAATACAGTGGACGCTCTCTAATTCGACATTCTACTATTCGATAAGCTCCCGTTTTCGATCAAATTGAAAGTCACCGTCAAATTTCCTTAAGAAACTCATTTAAACTACGCTCTACTATTCGACATTCTATTATTCGATAAGCTCCCGTTTTCGATGAAAATTTGAAGTACCTTGAAGGTTTTTCGCTCTCTTATTCGATTTCTAGCGTGTAAAAAGGCATTTAGGACGGAGTTTGAAATTCAAATTTTCGATTTTTTTGCGTTTGAATTATAACTTCGAAATTCGATTCCTCAAAACTTTTCAAATCAGGCAAATATCGAAAGTTTTCTTCCGAAGAGCTTAGGTTTTCAGCAAGAACTTAGACATTTATCCTGATTCGCGTTCAAACCAATCGAGTCTCGCTTATATTTTTCTTTCTCAGCTCTATAATTCGATATTTACCTCGTGTTTATCGGATTAGGGAGACTTCCTATTATTCGATACGTTCCCGTATTCGATGAAAATCCGATTCCCCTTGAAAATCGAATTAGAGAGCGTCAACTGTATATGATACAAAAGGGGAATTCCCTCAAAATTTGAAAACCGCAAGTGATTTTTAAGTGCTTTAAAGTACGGTTGGAAAGTACAGTTTTTAACTCTGAGTTTTAACATGAGACTCAAGATTTAAGACCTTAGGTTCTCAGGATCTAAATGCTCCAAGTTGTTCCAATAAAGCTGAGAATATAGCCTGGAAGCCACTTAACCCCCCAAATAGAAAAATCCAATGAAACAAAGTGGAAGTACTGGAATTGCAATTCTCGCCCCAGCTTTAAGTTCTGACAAATACTAAAATACCCAAAAGTGCCAATATATTTCGGTGGGATTGTAATATGCATAGTTTGGCAGTAAAATAGCAAAAAAAGCACAGAATCGCGAAAATATTACCTCACAATAGAGTCTTCCGCGAAATTAAGCCCATACGAAATCTCAAAATTTCGCAGATGAGCTAAACCGCGAAATTTAATCCCCACGAAATTAATCCCATTGAAGTAAACGCCCTTCCTAGTGGGGAGGCGTTTATTCAAAGAGGGCGTTTATTTGAGGGGCGTTTAAAAGAAGGGGGCATTATTTGAAGTAATACGGTTATAAATGAAATAAAAAAAAATATAGTTGATGCTCTCTTATTCGACTTTCTACTATTCGATGCGCTCCATTACTCGATAATATTAAAAGTCACAGACGACATAAAAATCTATTATTCAATACGCTCCCTTATTGGATTAAAATCCAATCCAATCGAATTAGAGAGCATCAACTATAGAAGTTTTGATATAATATTACCTTCCATTGTCCATTATATTCAAGAGATGACCATGAAGGGCCTGGCCAGATATCATTCAATTGCCAATACAAAGCTCCCATTGTATGCCCTTTACCATCAATCAAGGTGTCTTGAAGTCTCCTGTAATGCTCACTTTCATATTTGATGCAGAGAGATTGGACAATCTGTGATAAGTACACCATCATTGAAAGATACAATGTAGTGTTTTTACTGGATCGCGGTAATTCGAAATGCTGGCGAACGAAAGCCTCGATTTCCATGTTTCCTGGAAAGGAAGAATAACAGTAGCTCTCGATAATTTAAAACCTTTACTATTTGATTTTTTTAAGGCATGGCGAACTAAATTGGAAGATAGTAAGCTCATACAAAAAAACTCCCCTAGTCTTTTCTAGTTCGAAGGAAAGTCTTTAAAACCTTGAAGATTTAAAAGCCAACTGAGAACCATGTTAGTAATGGAAAATAATGGAAAAGAAGGAAAGAATTGTAAGGGATATTTAAAAAAAAAGTGACAGTTGAAAATGTTACACAGCTTAGGAAAAGTAGATGTCACAGTTTTTCATCAAAGTCTATTCGCTAATTGTGTACCATTTCTTGCTATCATACGAAAACCATGCCAGGGGTAATTACATTTTATGTTTGAGAGTGGTTTCCATAGCTTAGTAATAAATAGACACTTAAAGTGAATGGACAAAGTCATGTCAATCACAAAAACCCTGACTCGCCTTGAAACAATTATCAAAGAGATAATTCATAAGAGCCAAATCCTGCTTTTAATAAACAAAGATGAAGAAAAAACTGGAAACATTAAAGAAATATCATATTACGAAAGTTGGTATAGTAGTATTTGTAAGTAGGACACGATTGCTCGAGATGTAATTTATAAAGTGTTTTATCTGTTGGTCATCGATAGGACAATTAAACTCTATTATAAAATATAGGAGGACCCCAAGTGGTATGCGTGATGTCGTGATAGGGACTTTTATTTAGCTTGGTCACGTGATTTTTTCATGATTGTGTGATTAGAGGTCAAAACGTGATCGTGATCGTTTTTGAGCCGTGATACGTGATTTGGACTTTTTTTCAAAGGGATGTGTGACTATCCAAGTTTTTTTTTGCTGATTTGCGTGCTCGTGATTGAAGACAAACAAGTGATACTTTTATGGACCTACCTGGTTATGCATTTAACACATATATAATTGATATCTACATAAGCGTGACCATTAAACAATCATTTAGAACTCAAATAGTGACGATCTATTAAAATTAGTCGTTTGTTTCTTATAAAAAAAAACACGTTTAGAAACCAAAATTTCATGCTCTTGAAATATTCTTTCATATTCAAGACTTCGAGAGCAAAAATACATATCTCATCAAAAAATTCAGTAATTTGACTAAGAACATTGATGTATGCTTATTAATAGTGATTCTTATAGATAAACATGCGTTTTTTGAGCCGACAAAATTTTTTTGCAAAAATCTGCTTAAGCCATCTTTTACCTACGATGGTACCCTACTTTCATGCAAAAAATCAGAAAAAATTAACGACCAAATTTTTCACAAAGTCCAAAAAACCCGTTTTTTAGCCGTTTTTTGGCCCAAATTTGCCCCCCAATTTTTTTTTTTGAAAATCGGGCTCCGTCACATTCGAGGGTTTATAGTTATGCATCTTTGTGCAAAAAATCAGAAACAACTAACCAGCCAATCATGAGGAAAGCTAATAACTAACGAACGGACGAACGGACAAAGGTTAATTTATAGGACCTCCACCGGGGTAGGTCCAAAAAACTCAGCAAAATCGCGATACAACATATAAAATATTTTACAGCTCACTAAGTCAGTTTTATTAAAAACTCAATCCAAATATTGTCTAGCAAAATTTAACTGTTTTTTATGTTTACAAGGAATAATAACCAATTTATATACATATTCAATTCAACATTTTTCGGGAGCTTTGCCCTCTGAATTCCTCAAACCCTCAGCTTCATGAATGCACAGCTTCTCTGTTAGAAACTCAATCTAAATCTAAACAGCCCCAGCTCAAAGTGCTTAGAAAAATCCCTGAGCACCTATTTCAACTTAAGTCAGTTTCTTCCTTCCAAAAATAAACGAAAAATTTATTTAGATTTAAATTCTGAGGCAAAGCAACATTATAATTTCAAAGTCTACCTTAGATCTCCCAAATTTTTTTTTCCGAAATTCAAAACAGACCAAAATTTATTTGCACTTTAGTTTAGTTTTAATACAAGGAGGATATAAATAACCATGTATGTCTCTTAGAAGAACTCTCAAACCTACATATAAATTCTTATAATCACTTGGAATTAATGAACTGTCTCACACTTCATCATCCGTCATAGCCCACGTTCTCCTACCTAGAAAACACAATCAATAGAAATGCTTTTTGAATGACTGGCGTAGAGACATTGCTGCTAATTTCAACAACACTCACTGTCTGATCGCTCTACATTTCAAATTTTCACCTTGACAATGGTTCTTTTCCTGAACACATTATATACCTTATAGCACCCATTATATACCTTGTAGCACCCATTTTGGCAAAACAATAAAGTTAAAACAAGATATAACCAAATTAAACCAACGATTTTGAAAACAAAGCAAACCAGTACTAGTATATTATGGTATACAAGCCGTCCCAGCGCCATCAAAGACGACTCTTTAACAAACAATTAAGCTCGCTGTCATTATTGAGAAATCAAAAGGATTTCTTACTTCTTACTTCTTACTCTTATGAGAATTATGTAAATGACTTCTTGTATTTTTCAAAGAAAATGAACAACATCATTTTCTTTTATATTTCTCGGGTAACTTAATGCATTTCCCAGAATTGCATTAATTTTTCCACCCCAGTTCCAGTCCCTAAACCATAACAAACTATACATTTTTGGAAGCGTATTTGGATGTAGAATACCGTATTTGATGTAACTTAATTTTTTTCTCAGTATAATTAGAGATATCTTAAGAAAACCTGATTATGACGTCATGATTGATGACGGCATAATTACAAAAAGTTGAATATCTCGAGAAATATAAATCAAAACTTTATGAAATTTGGACCAGTGATAAAGTACATTGAGATGTTTCAAACATTTTTGAAAGTATTTCCCAAAATTAATGACGTCCGCAGAAATTGCAAGAATTCGAATTTTTGCAATAAAATGCTGACATCAGCAAATTTTCAAATTTTTAAAACAAAATTCTCCTCCTCTTGATGAGTTCTATCATTGATCCAAATTTCATAAAGTCTCGAGTATTAGTTCTTGAGATATTCAACTTTTTAAAATTATGACGTCATAATCACGTTTTCTTAAAACAACTCAAATTCTGCTGAGAACAAAATTCGGACATTCGAGGGTGACTTTGAAAGATATTTAAAAATGAAAAAGAAAAACAGAATGAGTGTTCAGTTCCAAAGCTCTTTAAAATGTTCAAAAAAGAATATCTTAGAAAAAGGATAAATCATGATTTCACGGCTTTCATTTTAAGCAAGGAATTTAAGGCTGAAAATTGACCAATTGAAAGACCAATAGAAAAAGCACAGAAAAAGAATGGGCTTAAAAATCGCTAGCGAAAAAGCTTCATACGAGAATGGGAGAGTTCGGATTTAAGCGTATTATAATATAGATATCAAAAGAGTACCTGAAACTCAAAAGCACATCACATCAAATTCAGGATTTGTATAATGCAAAGTCGATTCCATGGTTAAAATCTTTCTATACAAAAAAGTTTCTTCTAAAATTTTCACATGATACTATACTAAATCTGTAAAAGTACAATATTTGAATATTGTTTAAAAAGAATACCGCCAAAATCCATACTATAAAAGACAAGCCTTGATTGAATTCTCATCCTCCTCACACCTCTCTCACCATTGTAAAATATCACCAAGAAATATTATTTTGTCAAAGGGCTCTACTCAATTCCTTTATCATCACCATATAGAAGCTTTCATTTTTCCACACTATAAGCCATTCTCTGATTATACTAATGCTCAAATTGAAATCTATGTCAAAACTTTTCAACATAATTAAGAACAACATCAATCAAATTCCCCACTTCTTTGACAACAAGGGTTCACACCATTGAGTTTCAAGCCCGAAGGAATAGAGGCGAAACTTTAACCTTTCTCAGGCAAGAGAAATTGAAGCCACTTATTTCCCATCCAAAACGCGCATAGAACGCGTCGTAATCATGACGACGGATTGTATCTAGCGGTTCCTTTGTTTTGGAAGACTACATTTTTTGAAAGCTAGCGATAGATTTTAGTTTCAATCTGGCGTTTGTGTAAAAACTATGCGCGGGCGTTCTGGATGGGAAAATAAGTGGTTTCATTTCTCGTCTTGGAGTCTCACCTCTAGCCCTTCGGGCTTGAAACTCAATGGTTCTCACTCACAACCCAATGGAATAAAAATCCAAACTGTGACCACTAAAAGTAACCTACAAAAAAGGAGAATTTTTATAGACTGTTTCTTTTTTCTACCTCCATGTTGTCCATCCACAAGATACATCCAATAGAGAAAGAAATAAGACTAAATAAGATAAGATAAGATGTGAACACCCACTCATACAGGGATCTATACCACCCAATCATCAGAACTAACCAATAATCAACGGTACAATGCCTTTTACCAACCTTCAGCTAGAAAAACTCAAATCACTCTTGCACCTTTTTCCAGAAGGTATTTCGAGGCTGAAATTCTCTGAAAAATAAGGATTATTCAGGCTTTGAGCCAAGTTAAGCTTCTTATAAAAACAAGTGATACTTTTATGGACCTACCTGGTTATGCATTAAACGCATTTATAATTGATATCTACGTGACGTGACCATTAAACAATCATTCAGAACATAATAGTGACGATCTATTAAAATTAGTCGTTTGTTTCTTGAAAAAACGTTTAGAAACCAAAATTTCATGCTCTTGAAATATTCTTTCATATTCAAGACTTCGCGAGCAAAAAAAACATCTATCTCATCAAAAAATTGCGTAACTTGGCTAAGATCATTGATGTGTGTTTATTAATAGTGGTTCTTATAGATAAATACACGTTTTTTTTTTTAAGAAACTAGTTTTACCAGGCAGCCTCAATGTTTCTTAAGAAATCAGCCTTTTGAGCCTTAAATGTTTCTTACATGTTTCTAAACTTTTTGACGTAATCAACCTATTTTTTATGTTTTGATTGGAAGGTTCTTAAAAAAACGAATTAAAAATGTCATTTTTTCATTTTCAGCCTCAGCATGTTTCTTAGATGTTTCTTAGTTTTTAGGCATTCTGAGCCTCATGTTTCTTAAAAGTGTGTTTCTTAAAAAAAAAAACGTGTATGCGTTTTTTGAGCTGAAACTGGCTGAAAAACATATTTTTTACATCAAAATCTGCTTGAGCCATCTTTTACCTACTTCCATGCAAAAAATTAGAAAAAATTAGAAAAAATTGATGACCCAATTTTTCACAAAGTCCAAAAAAACCGTTTTTTAGCCGTTTTTTGTTTGCCCAAAGACATTTTTTTCGAAAACCTGGCTCCATCACATTCGGTAGTTATGCATCTTTGTGCAAAAACTCATAAAGAATGAAAGAGCCAATCTCGAGAAAAGCTAATACCTAAGTAATTGATAATGTGCTTATAAAAAAATATCAATATGGCCAGTTTTTCTATAAAAACACGCCAAGTAACCCAAATTTCCTGTCTAAACACACATATTCTTCAAAAGTAAGCCCTCATGAGCAGAAAAAACATCTATCTCATAACAAAATTGAGTAATTTTGACTAAGAACATTGATGTACGCTTATTCTTATAGTTAAACATGCGCTTTTTGAGCCAACAAATGTTTTTTGCTAAAATCTGCTTGAGCCATCTTTTACCTATGATGGTACCCTACTTTCATGCAAAAAATCAGAAAAAATTAATGATCCAATTCTCACAAGTCCAAAAAACCCGTTTTTTAGCCGTTTGTTGGCCCAAATCTGCCCAAATTTTTTTTTTCGAAAATCGGGCTCCGTCACATTCGAGGGTTTATAGTTACACATCTTTTTGCAAAAATCAGAAAAAACTAATGAGCCAATCTCGAGAAAAGCTGGTAACTAACAAACGAACGAACGAACGGACAGAGATAGGACCTCCACCGGGGTAGGTCCAAAAACGTGTAGATCATAATAAAAACCCATTTTCCTTCAAAAATACAGAAACTGAATTTTTTCTAAATACTAAAGAATATTTTCCTTTGAAAATACGGATAAATAGAAATATTTAGGGAAATTGTCTGAACAGGACAAAATTAATGACTACTTCAAGAAAACATCAGATAGATCATTGATCAATCTAGCTCAATTAACCAAATTTTTGTATTTTCTAACTATTATATTAATTATCATTAAAGTTAAACTAACCAAACATATATGACCAGCTTCCATCAGGGGGTGTACTGTACGTTGGGGTTAGAGCCTTCCAGAATTTTGGCCATCAAAACATTTCCTTATTAGCATAAACTGGACCAGCTCCGCTTGCATCACACTTCAATATCAAGATCTCTAATCCTGCACAAGTAGCTCAGTCGGTAGAGCATTCACCTTACAATTGAAGGGTTGTGGGGTTTCCCCAGTCATCGCAAACCCAGCAAATGAGTAGCTTAGATTGGATGATCTGATCTGGGCAGTAAGTTACTGGGAACTGAGTGTATGTGTTGCACTCCATCTAAAGCATTCAGCAGAACCAAATCAATATAGAACAATAATCCGCAAAACAATCTCAACTTATTATCCAAACTACCCAACTGGACTCCGCCTTCCTCAAAGAACAGCACCATCATTTTTCAATCTGAGCTACGACCCAGACCAAATAAATAAGATAAAACAAATACATATTAAATGACTCTACAATTCTCTACTAAACAACCCCTTAATCATCAAAAAAAGCTGATAAAAGAAGAAGCAGGAAGAGGCCTGGTAATCCTTCACAAAATCAACAATTTACACTCAAAAAAATTCTAATACCTACCATACCAAGAATGGAATTGAAATAAAATGAAGATTGTATCCGACTTATCACATATGAATGTACACACCACAGTTCAATACCTGTTTCAAACACTATATCGACAACACCAATGCCAAGTTCCTACAACTCCCCAAGATTTCTGAGAAACCCTCTCCATGCCATTGTATCAGGATTTGATAGTAAAATAGACAATTTCTCACTTTATCTTCCCAATTATTTTCTCCAAGCACTAGTTGAATCCTTACATTTTACCTCATAATCATCGAACATTTCTTACAATTCTGGACAACTGGACAAAACCAATTGATAACAACACCATTATAACTGCCGATGTGACCTCTCTTTATACCTACACCCCCTGGTGAAGAACTAGCTAAAGCAACAGAACACTACTCAGAATCAATACATCAGAACTCCAAAGACTACTACCTGTCCACAATCCAAACACGTCCACAATCTAAACACGTCCACAGGAACAATATTGTGCTAAATTTCAAATTTTGGAGGAAATTAATTCCCGTGGAAATTAATTCTCTTAAGGTATCATTTCATCTCTTAGAGCAAGCACTTCGAAAACCATAACATTAGATAAATTTCGAGCTGAAAACATCAGTAAAGGTACAAGAATAATCCTTATTCGACTGACTGTTGATTTTATTCTCCTAGGAATAGCACGGCAAAATGCATGATATTTCAAATCAAAACATTACATTGATCTTAACCCCCTGATTAATTCAGCAAAATACTTGATTCTACTAAGTTACACTGGACCTTGTAAATCAAAGCAGGCGCGTTAATATCTTCTTGCCCATTAAAGAAAGTACGATGGCATAATTACTGCTTTCAATTTGCTTGTTTTGAAACTTTGGTGTTTACTCTTTCTTCATGGAATTTTTAATGGCCTCAAAACAGAAAATGCTACATCTTTTTAAAGAACAGATTTCTAAAAGGTTTTAAAAAAATGATTTGTAAATATCTCTTTTTGAATTATGAAGTTTCATCTTTTATTATTCTAATGAGAGCTTTAAGGGTTACTTTTATGCTAAGATTTACAACCATCCCTAGTAACCGCATAGCGTCAGCACCCCTGCTAGTTGGGGGGGGGGGTTACACCCTCCAAAAAACAAAAAAGGGTGGGGGCTACAGATGTTTCAAATATTTGGGGGGACCTAATATACTTGGGGAAGCTGAAATCTCATTATTTAACGTGGCGGCTGAATACTTCCTTCATCTTAATGGTTAGCTTCAAGTACTCAAATTAAAGCCCATGAAGCTTAAAATCTTTAAACATTAAATCAACAAAATGTTTTATCTTAATCTTCGAACACAATTTACATAAAATAACCCTTTTTTTTGTAGAACAAATAGTCGAGGGTCGAAAGCCCTGGGGGCTACAAAAAATGTCAAGAATCTTTGGGGGGATTTTTCCATCTGCGGACCTAGGCAAGGGTTTGGTTATCATCAGTTAAGGATAGGGCTGGAGCTCACAATATAAAGCCAAAGGCTGAGACTAAACTTAGGATGGCTCGACCCGGGGTAGGAAACCTAGTTCAAAGGTATGGACAAATTTCAGGAAAAATACTTAGAAAACAATTAGAAACAGTTAGAAACACTTGAGAAAGTCAGAAAATCAGAATAGAAGATAAGAAAGTAGAAAATAGGGGCAAAATAGGAGACCATGCGTACTGTAAGTTGGTTTAATGTTGACGTCCCACATTCCAATACTCTTCTTTAAACCTGGGAATAATAGAATAGTCGGAATCACTGGTCGCTAGTTGGCAGTCCGAGAGGAAAGCATCTTTTTTTCAATCAGTGATTTGAACCTTCTTGTTAACCCTATTAACCCCAAGCTTTTTCATCTTTGTAGCCCCAGGGGGGTAGCATCTACCACCCTCAATTATTTTTGATCTTCAAGAGCTGTGGCCATGAAAATTGGCACAGATGTTCTCCATCATGACACAAATTTCCAGGAGAAAAAAAAAAGTTTAATGACAATCAAATTTTGATCACAAAATTTCCAACTGTCAGAAAAAATCCCAAATTATAATAATAAATTTTAATTCATATTGCTTCAATATTGAGGACACCCCACTCCTATAATGTGTCTTCTGTGGTCAAGACGTCCATCGAAAATGCTACCTCCAACTCCTTGGTGCAACAACAATGGAATTTAGCTCAACTTCTTTTAGAAAAGCATTCAACCCTTTCAACCTACCTGAGCTTCAATATGTCTATCAACCAAGCAAACTAACCAGAATCCCACACGATGACTGCAGCAAAAAGAAAAAAATTTCCAGTAATAAAGACTCAATACACTCTACCAAACCAGAATCATGTGACCCATCAGAAATTCAAACCCAAAACCATTCCATTAACTTAACCTTCAACCAGCGCAGATCTTCCTGTGAATGTACATGTAGAAAGGATCAACCTAGGTCTTGGGAATATTAAACAAATTAATCTTTTTGAAGAAGATCCAATAACAATACTTGAGCAGGATCCTCCAGATAATAATCGAAAAGAAAAATCAGTTCCAAATCCCCCAAAAGACAATCAACCTCAAATCCCTATACCAGAAGGCATTGACAGAGAAAAGATATGCCGTTTCTACATAAAAAGGAACTGCAAACATGGTCAAAAAGGAACGAATTGTTCTTTTAACCACCCAATGATGCGCAAGAAACTGATATCACACGGAACTCGTACCCCAAGAGGATGCAACAAAAGGAAAACAATGTCAAAACTTTCACTCTAAAATGTGCTCAACCTCAATTACTAAAGGCTAAACTGTTATCAAGAGGACTGTAACCTTTTAAGCATGTCAAAGGAACAAAAAAATAAAAACCTAACCCTGAAAATATCAACAAAGATCCAACTTTTTTAGAGTCAGTCCATCTTCAGAAGGAAGAGATAATGAAGGTAATGGACTCAAAGTTCTCTCTTATTATGAACCAGCTATCAACGAGTCAACAGACACCTGTCAGAACCTCCACACCCATGGCTCCACAGCAATCAATACCAATCCTACTAGAATATCTTATACCCCAACCGCACATCACCTCCAAAGAACTTCCAACAACTACATACCGAGCCACCCATGACGAATCTCCCGAACTTCTCAATGACTCAAATCAAGCATCAAGATCATCTTGATGCAGAACTAACAAGCTAGAGGCTGAATGGACCTACCTGATGATGAAAGTTAGACAGCAATGCGAGGAGAAAAAAATCAGTCAGAAAATATAGCGTTTAGCGAAAATGTATAACGCAATAAATTCATCATTGATTGTTGATAAGGCGAGAGGGAAGGGTTGTAGGGAAAAAATAAATAGAAAGTTCTGGTCGCAAAAATCAGTTTTATTGACAATTGAATCAAGCTTGATGGTGAGCATTGTTATCAATAATGTTTTTGTGTCAAAAACATAGAAATACAAGGAAAAAATCTAATGAAAATCTGCAAAAACGGGGATTTCGGCATTTTCAACCGGAAAAAAAAATTCTCAAAAATCGAACTCAGCCATGTTTTGGACAATATTAATACGCATCTTTGAGAAAAAAATCAGAAATACTTAATAAGAAAATCTCAAGAAAATGCAAAAAAAACAGTTTTTCCGGCATATTTCCGGCATTTTCGGCCGGAAAAAATGTTTTTTGAAATCGGGCTCCCTCACTTTTTAGGTATTGTCATTTTACATCAGTGTGCAAAATTTCCTAAAAAAATTTAAAGTACAGCTTGAGAAATTCAAGAAATACTGTTTTTCCGGCGAAAATCGGCTGTTCCGGCGATTTTTAGAAAGTTCCGGCTTCAAAAATCAGTTTTATCGACAATTGAACCATGCTTGATCGTGGGCATTGCTATTAATAATGTTTTTGTGTGAAAAAAACAACGAAATTTAAGGAAAAAGTCCGATAAAAATCTGCAAAAACGGCGATTTCCGACATATTTCCGGCATTTTCGACCGGAAAAGATTTTTTCTCAAAAATCGGACTCGGCCAAGTTTTGGGCATTGCTAATACGCATCTTTGTGCAAAAAATCAGAAAAAACTAATGGTGAAATCTCGAGAAAAGCTGGTAACAGACGGACGGACGAACGAACGAACGAACGAACGAACGAACGAACGAACGGATGGACAAAGGTTAATTTATAGGACCTCCAGGTAGGTCCAAAAATCGATGGCTATACAATGTTCAGATTTGATAGAAAAAGAAAGAAAAAATCTAACAAGGGACGTGACAGCAAAGACAGAGAGATGATATTGCTAACACATTTTGTGGAATTTTCCAACGGAGTTGCCGAAATCATCTCCCTCTACTCAAAATCAGAAAACCTTGTCATCTCAACTGTTTATTGCCAACCAGATAACGCAGAAAATGGTTACCCTTCAAGAATGAACGAATTTCAGGAAGCGGTGGTTCAGTTAAAATTGAAAATTCTTGAAATGGGAATTTATGTTATCATTGGTGGCGATTTTATTCACAGTGTCCTAGTAGGTTGGCTCCCCTTCCTTGAAAATTGAAAAAAAACCCTCTGCCCCCCCCCCCCCATTTTAGTTCCCCTCCCTAAGGTTTTTAAAATAATCCCCCCTTGAAATTCTATTTTTATTTTTTGCTCATAACATAATACTGCTTCTATTCATGTCATACAAAGAAAAAATGTAAATTGTCACCACTTCGAATATATAAAACACTATTACATGTTTTTAGCTTGAAGTTGAACAGATATACTTTATGTTTTATGTTTGACACCAAAGAACAGAAAGTTTTTTTCCTCAGATTTTATCTTCCCCTCCTTTTGATTGCCCCTTGCCCACCATTTTCCCATTTTTTGAAAAAAAACTCTATGTTAGGACACTATGTTAATTTACCCCCACATTATCATGACCTATTCCAAAACAAGCATCATACCCTGAAGAACCAAAAATGATGGAGTTCCTGGATCAATTTCTTCAAGATCTCAACATGATGCAGTATATCAACAAACCAACCCATAAGGATGGAAACACCCTTGATCTTGTTCTCACCAACAATGATAATTTGGTTCTCTCTCACAATATACTTACTACTCTCAACAGTATATCTCACCATTCAATAATTGAAATTGCTACTTTATACCAGCCCAATGCTACTAAGTAAACCAATCCACAGCCACCCTTAACTTTCACTCTTTAACTCTCTGAATTTCATATGTTGGCATGACCTTAATAACGTCAGCTTAGAAAACTATAACTGGGAAATGGCACTCAGAAAGAAAACCCCAATAGAATAAACAAACTTCTAACTCCAGTCGCATCTCCTTCAAGACACAATAAACTTATCAAAGAAACTGATTTCGATTGAGGTTAAACTTCAAAAATCTTATAAAGAGACATCTCAACTTGAGGAAGAAAGAGCAATAAAAGCTATTAAAAAGAACCCAGAATACTTTTACTCATAATATGCAAAACAATTTTCTAAAGTCAAAAACAAAATTGGACCATTATTACTAGAAGAAGGCAATCTGATCAGCGATCTGGAAAAGATGACAGAGATTCTCTCTCACCAATACAGCTCAGTCTTCAGAACACCCTAACACCCTTCTCCTCCAACAGCTGATCAACCATCACAAATTGAAGATATCCCATTAACAAGAAAAGATTTTGAGGATATCATTGATTAACTTGATAATACCTCTGCAGCTGGTCCAGCAATCTTTCTATAAAAACTGCAAAGAATCACTGTCCAAACCTCTTCTCATCCTTTAGAGAAAATGCTTGGATACTGGACGTACCCCTGGAACCCTGAAAAAATCCCTCAAAGGTCCCTATCCACAAAGGAGGAAATCGAACTCAGCCTTAAAGATATCACCCAGTAGCCCTCACCTCCCACCCCTAGTGAAAATCTTTGAAAAATTCTTAAGAAAACAATTGACAAAGTACATTGAGGAGAATGCTATGTTCAATCCAAATCAACATGGTTTTCGCTCTGGGAGATCCGACCTCAGCCATCTATTATCACATGATGATGAAATTCTGTCCGTATTGGAACAAGGCAAAAATGTAGATATCGTCTACCTTGACTTCTCCAAGGCTTTTGATAAAGTTGACTTTTAAAAACCTTGCACTCACCAAAGTACAAAATCTTGGAATCAGTGGAAAGATTTTGAAATAGTTGCAATCATTCCTAACAAATCGTCACCAAGCCGTAATAGTGGATGGCGTTCCATCTACCCCCACACCTGTCATATCAGGTGTTCCACAAAAAAGTGTTCAAGAGGACCATTAACTTTCCTAATCTTAATGGGAGACATTGATGATGATGAAGTTCAACCCTCTTCCAAACGAAGTTTTGCAGATGACACAAGGCCCATCAAAGGTGTAGAGAGCATTGATGATACACAAAAACTTCAAAAAGACTTAAACTCAGTTTATCACTGGTCAAATGATAACAACATGGAGTTTAACGGTATCAAGTTTGAGCTGTTACGTTACTGACCAAACACCGAAGTCAAAGCAGAGACCAGCTACATGAATTAGCAATACAGAAATTCAAGAATATGATTATGTGAAAGACCTTGGAGTGTTGATGTCCAATGACTGCAAATTCAAGCATCACATAAACAATGTTGTTGTCAATTCTCAGAAAACCTCATCTTGGATTCTCAGGATCTTCAGAACAAGAGCAACACAACACGCTATGCTCACTCTTTGGAGATCTCTTGTTTTACCCAAACTAGAATATTGCTCCCAACTCTGGAACCCATGGCTGAAAGCTGATAAACTAAGTCTTGAGATTGTCCAATGGAGCTTTATTCGAAAAATCCACCATCCTTAAAAGTCATACTGGTCAAAATAGAAGGAATTCCAACTCTACTCGCTGGAACGAAGACGAGAAAGATACATGTTTATCTACACATGGAAGATCGTTGAAAACCTTGTGCCAAACATCAACCTGTCAAACGGTTTACGACCTGTTTTTCAACCCAGACTTGCCTGATTTTGTTTTGTCAAAGCCCGAATTCCCAAAACATCAGCTGCCTTACAGACTATCTGATAAAATTTCTTGTCTACCCGTAGACCCATCTTGTTCAACTCCCTCCCAAAAGAATTGAGGAATTTAAGTGGATGCCCTTTGTTAACCTTCAAAATAAAGTTAGACAAGTTCCTTGCCTCTCTTCCAATGCTGCATCCAACTCAATTAAACACCAAATCAACAACATGTAGGCGGACATTAGATTGCTCACCTAGATGGGAGACCATCAAAAGCACTTCCAAGTATTCCCAGTAAGTAATATAATGGTTTACAAAAATGTCTTTCACAGTCAAACCAATAAAGACTTTTAAATTCTGTTTGAAGATTCTGAAATTCAAAATGTTGTTCTTTAACAGTTTTAGCTGTTTCCATTAAGATTTGTTCATAAAATTCATGCTATGACGTCATAAATGATGACCTCATTGTTTTCAATTTTTTTTAGTATTCTAAATTCATATTGTCAATGCCTATATCACTAGTCAAAATTTGAAAACGATTTCATAAATGTTTCAGAAGTTATCAGCACTTAAAAATGTTGAGTTTTAGGTGATTTTAGCTGGGTTTTACGTCATGTTTCACAATAAAGTCATAAAACCTGATCTGACGACCTATGACCATAAAGATTTGCACAAATACTTTTTTTTAATAATATTTTATCAAAAGTCAGAAAATTTCCAACTGTTTCAAAAATTTGTAGTGTGGTAGATTCTACTCCCCCTGGGGCTAAGGGTTAAACCTTTCTCTAAGAAGGGTGTCAGAATAATCACACCAGGGATGTAGGCGTAAGACTAACTTACGCTATTGCAACACGTTGGCAAATAAGTTACACCAAACAGTTTTGTTTGGCATAATTAAATGATATCAGGTGTGTTGTAAAACACCCCCTATTATCAGTAGCGGAGTGGGTGCTTCAGAGCTGGGGGGACAAAACTCATTTGACCTTTTTGGCGCCCCTATTTTTGTAGGCGCCCGCCCCATTCGACTGTTTCCCTTTAAGTACTTGATCAACGGATTTATTCATACTTTAAGAAAATTTCTTACTGTCTTAAGCCTGTTCACTTGTTGGAGTAAGAAATGCAGGTAATACGAATGAAGATTATTTTCTCAAGATCCTAAGAATAAATTTTCCTAAAAAAGGATCTACTGTTTACAAGGTAAAAGTTTAACACTCTATCATAAGACATATAACATCCTCAAATAAAACCCTTCTTTATCGTTTGAGATGTTCTAGGAAAACCTGTGATTTTTATTCCACGCTTTGTTGTTGGATATGCGTTTTAGTTTACAGTATGTGGCCCCCAAAACGGCGATCAAATTTGAAATTTCTCTCAAATCTAGAGGAAAGTAGATTTTACAAAAATTTTTGCTGCATGAAAACCTTTAACATCTCTACTTTATTACCTGGAGGTTCTTTTTCAAAATTTTCAATATCAACAATATTTTTCAATCGCTTAAAGATAGATATAGCTTTTTTCTAATGGCCCCCAAAACGGTGGTTTGAAATTTTAGCGATTTCTCGAGATATCTTTAAGATATGAATACAAAATTTTGACCATAGTTTTGAAATATGATTTAGAGGGTTTTGAGCATATAAATTTATTTGATAAAATTTATACAGTATACCCCTGGTTGTCAAAATGCAGGTTTGGGGCCCCCAAAACGGAGGTGTAGTTAAAATCAAATTATTAAGCCCAGTGGTAATAGGGGGAAAACCTATGAACATATTTGTGTTTTCCCTTAAATTTACGACCCGATGGATGTAAAATTTATGATTTTTATGAAATACTTCAAGATTTTTTCGATATTGCAAAGTCCAAACTGAAAATTTAGAAATTTTCAAAATGACAATTTTGATTTAACAACGTCTTAATCAAGTTTTTGAAAACAAATCTCTTTTGAAAATAGTTCCATTTGTGTATGGAATAAGCTGTGAAAATTTTAGAAAAAAAGCTTAACTGAAACTGAAAATATTAAGCTTTAAAGTTATTTTTCTCCTATATTTTGCAAAAAAATGACAGAATTTGCCGTTTTTGCTGATTCAGCGAAAAATTTTATATATAATGTTAATTTTTTGTTATAAACTATTAACTCAAGGTGATAGGAATAGAATTCCAAGATTTTTTGCTTTTTCTCATTTTTAGAATTTTCGGTTTTGTCAATGCTGATTCTAGGGCTCCAAAATAATGGTTGACCTTCAAAATGCTATATCTTTTACCAAGCCTCTAAAGTCACAGATGTATTTGCATTTTCTGAACGGCATTAGGTGTAGAAAGTTTCCTATACCCCGTTTTCATAACTTATTTTCAATATCCAAGGAGCTAGAGTGAGTTATATGCAATTTTTATCTAATTTTGCAGAATTTTGGTGATAAAATATTTCCTTTAGACGCAAATATGTTATTTTGAATCTGTCTCAAACCAGTAAAAACATGCTCATTTTTAAGTATAACCATCATTCTTTCAAAACAAACAAAAATCGTTTAATTCTGATAAATCTATAAGTCAGAATCTTCATTTTAATGAAAACCTCCGTTTTGGGGGTCGTCTCCGTTTTGGGGGCCATATACTGTAGTTTTCTGTGAACTTAAGCTTGATTAATGAATGATGATTAATTAACCTTAATGCAAAAATCTAAGAACTACGTAGAAAAAATATGCGAAGTCAGAGGATGCTTTAACTCGATTCTAAAAATGGAAAAGTTAAGGTATGAAATAAATGCCCTAATAATCTACAAAATAAGCGCCTTTGAAAACTCTGGAGAACTTTTTCCGAGTAGGTGTCAATTATTTTATCAGTGTCAATTTGTAATAAGATCTTTTTTCCTGTAGACATCAACATAAGTCCTTCTAACCTGACCTGAAGCATAGTGGATCTCAATCTAATTTTAATGCGCTTAAAGTAATGGCCTTCTGTTGTAAATGTTTCTTCAGTATACATAGTAGATGAAACATTGTCTAGAATATCTATGTTAGCGTTAGGATTTGGAATGTCATAGTTCTCCTCGTAACGTCAATCATTTCGGAAACACTTTGCTCTTCCTCGTCTAATGGAGAAACCGCAATTTCAGAATCCACATAAGTTGAGCACTGTGGATCTTCCAAAGGTGGTAGCAAAAGGGCGCGAAACACAATTTGAAAGCTCGCGCCACTTCTTGAAAAAATAGAGCTGTTTGACGTCATACTTTTGTTTATCAAATCATAACAATAAAATATTAGCCAATCAAATTCTGCGATTGATTATGGCATCTTGTATAATTCCCGGCTACTATACTGTGTCTATACTTTGATATTTTTTTGAAACCACACAGATAGAGAAGTCGGGTCTCCCAGCTACTACCAGGCGGTGTCAACCGAACCCTATCGAACCGGTTTTCGTTATCGAACCATCGAACTTTATCGAACAAAATCGAACGATAGCTGTTCGATTACCGAACCCGATCGAAAAGTTATTGAACTTTACGAAAATTTCGTGATAAGTTCGATTTAGTTCGATGAGTGTTCTTTGTTCGATGAAGTTCGATTGATGTTCGATGAGTTCGATTTAAGTTCGATGTGGTTCGATGAAAGTTCGATGTGGTTCGATGATTGTGTCGGATTGATTCTACTTTTCTTTACCTTTCAGAAAATTACGAGGATGTTTAATCAAAACACAGGCACCGTATGCTTCACTCATTATTGCTCATTTGAAATAATAGAGATGACAGTTTCTTTAAAGAAAGTAATAAAAGTTAAAATCTTTTGTTTTTACAAATTAATGACCAAAGAGCTTGTAAAAGCTCCAGCTTGTCCCATCCGATGGGATAGATATAGGATGGCCTGCGAGAATGGCCCATGGGCGGCCGCCAAAAACTAAATACGCCCTCGGAATATAAATTTATCTATAAATAAAAAATTGGGCGCCAGGTTTAAATCGATTTAATCGAACCAATTGAACTTCATCGATCTTAATCGAACTGATCGAACATCAATCGTATTCATCGAACTGCGATCGAACTATAATTGTATAATCGAACAGTCATCAAACTTTACGAAAGTTTTCCCGGTTTGATAGGTGTTCGATTGGGTTCGGTAATCGAACAACTATCGTTCGATAGGGTTTGATTAAGTTTGATTAGTTCGATAATCGAACAGTTCGATTGACACCGCCTGGCTACTACCCCCCCCCCTGGAAATCTTTGATGACAAACTATCCCCTGGAAATTAGGAGTCCACACCCCTGGAAAGTGGAATTTTGTGAAAAAGGGCCTGGAAAGTGACCATTCAGTCTGGGAAATCCTCTCAATTGCACGCTTATGTTCCGAGGCTGTAAGCGCGCAATTGCACGGTTATCAAAATTGTTCTGAAACGAGCAGTAAGCCTATATTTTCTACACGTAATTCCTTCCGAAAGCCCTGTTGAATTTCAAAAGCCTAGGGCAGTTTTACTCAAAATTTATCGTAGAAGAAGATTCCGTAAAAATGGATTGCCCGTTAAACCATGCCTTCGCCCGAATTAGAGAATTCTGAACCCCTTGAAATCCCTAAGCAACTTCAACCGGGGCGGGAATGGGCGTAAATTATAACCATGCAATTACGCGCTTACGCCCTCGGAACATAAGCGTGCAATTGAGAGGATTTCCCAGACTGCTATTGGTGTCAGTTTAGGAGGGGAGAACCCCCTGGAAACCCCTGGAAACCTTTAATAACCCCCTTGGAAAATCTGAAAATGACCAAAAACCCTTGGAAAATCAAGGCTCAGACCCCCCTGGAAAAGTTCGACAATAACCCTGTATGGTTTAAAAATGGAATAGCCCAATTAGACTCTGCAACTGAAACTTGAACAATCTCTCCAAACTAGAATAATAAAAGCAATCTTTCTACTATCATAATTTCAGATTTCAAACATATATACCTATGATCTTTAAAGAATCCAATTTCAACTCTTCTAACCAAGCACCTCTGGACAGAAAAAAATGTTAATTAAATAACATCTCCTTGAACATTCTTGTGAAAAAAAATTTATCCGCCATCTTTGTTTTGCCCACGAGGGGAAATTCTTGGAAAATCATGAAAGTCATGACGTAATGCTTTCTACTTCCGGAAAAACCCCGGTTTTAATCCAGGGGTATTAGTGAGGTTAAGCAGTCAGGAACTATTGCAAATTAGGCTATGTTCGCCGATTCTGGCCTAACTTGGATACGATGGCTTAATTAAGCCAGAAATCGTAGCCTAATTAGGCTGGAAGGAACAAATTTCCAATTTTTGGCTTGGATTACAAAATCCGCGTCAATATTAAGCTTAAAATGTCAAATTCTTATTTATTTGAATAAGTTCCGAATGTTTTTTGGGTAAAATTTGAGCGGACTGAGAAAATATTCAGTTTTTAAATATTATGCTGTTTCAGCAAAATTATGTTTATATACATACAGCAGTACAGTCGAAATTATTTCAAGATTAATGTAAACAAACGTAATCTAAACTTTGCCTTTGAAACATGTTTTATCTATCTATTCTTTATCTTCATAATAAACTTGTTTTGTACACTTTTAGATTTTATAAACAACCTTGTCAGCTATAATATGTAAAAAACGTAAAAAAGACCTTCCTCATTTTAAATATTTAATCAATAATCTATCAAGTGTAAATGAAATATCTTAATAACATATCTTTAAGATCAGCAAAACCAAAAAACTATACTTTTAAAGCCCACGATAACAACAATATATTATGATACTAATTTTTTCTTCGTTTTTCAGACAAAAAATGGCGCGCTGCATGTAGAACTTAAATTGGCTTAATTTGGCTATCATGGCCAAATTAAGCTATAATTTTAATAAGATAATCACATCTTTTCACTCCGCTCTAAAAAGAGAAAAGTTTTTCGCTTTAAATACTCTTCTTAGTACAAGTAACAAGTTCATGTAGTAAGATTGACGCGGATTTTACTTGTTCTCAAGATATTTAGGTTTGAATATTTCATATATCTAAATTAGGCCATTAATATCCTAACTAGGATATAAATTCTAGCCTAATTAGGCGAACATCCTAGTTTGGCCATCATAGCCTAATTTGCAATAGTTCCTGACTGTTAAGTATACCAAGATAATCACGACGACGGACGAAAAATGTAAAAGGCTAGTGGAAATACGAAATTTGATTGGTTGAAACTCACTAGCCTGTTAAATTTTCGTTCGTCGTCGTGATTTTACCGATTTACTTAACCTCACTATTACCATCTGCGCACATCCCCAAATTTATTTTGAAGGGGCTGCGTATCGTGTATGAAACTCTCCCGTCCAAGAGTTACCCCCAAATTTGGGGTCAGAAGCTTGAAATGCTTAAAATCGAATCTCCTTGTTAGGATTTGAAGCCACTAAATCCTACCAAAGCTTAAGCTGCGCATATCCCCAAATTTATTTTGAAGGGGATGCGTATCGTGTATGAAACTCTCCCGTCCAAGAGTTACCCCAAATTTGGGGTAACCAAAAGTAGCATGGGGGGGGGGGGTTTCAGGGGGTACCCGATTCCGCAATTCCGCCAATTCTTTCTCCAATTTCCGTCAAACCGTCTTAAATTGAACAAAAATTCCGTCACCGAAAATTCCTTTGAAATTCAATATTTTTGTCGAAAATTCCCAACCTCGTACCCAGGGCGATAAGCTTTTTGACGTTATAGATGGGCGCTTAGGCGTAATCGTCTGGCCATCTCCGCCCTCACTTTTGCCGCCTGACCGCCAACGATTCGCCCTGGCTCGCGAGGTTGCCGATTCCGCTCCTCCGCCAACTATGAAACCCCCCCTAGCATGAGTGAAGTTACATAATTTCTTCACATCACATCCAATCAAAGACAGAAAAAAAAGTAATTGTACTGTTGCTTTCATAATTATAAATTTTTATTCATTGAAAAAAGAAAAAATTTAACTTGATTGACAGATGTGATTCAAAAAAGAAGAATCGAAATGACTGGCGTCTTCACGTACTACCATCAAAATATGTTGATTATAAGAGATCATTTCGTGTTCGAGTAGTGTCAATTTGGAACAATCTGACACCAAAACTTAAAGCATGTGATTCATATGACTCATTTAAAGATGCTCTTAAAAAATCGGATATTTTAGATCGCATAAACTTTGGCGCAGTTGGAGTTGCACGTGACCTAGATTTTATTTATTATTGATTATCATCATACTTAGGATATCTCCCTCTTGATTAACTTCACATCTAAGACCTCTTTTTCGCTCTAAGCTCCAAGCTCTTACCTCACTCAACTCATCTAACTATAATATCCAAGTAACTAAGTAGAATTTAGCCAGAATCCCATCTACCTATATTTTCTATTTAATTTTAATTAACCTATTTCCTAGAAAAAGCATTTTAATATATGTATTTTAATATTTATGTTCTATTAATTTCTCACAGTATTTATCCATTTTTTTTCGCTCAGCTAAACTATAACACTCAACACACAATTTTCAGCAATTTCTTTTTGTCGTTACAAGCCTTATTCTCTAAATTGAATTACTTTTGCAATAATCTCTGATAATTTCTAAAGTCTCTGCTTTTTAAGTCATTTATTTTAGCCCATTTAACTTTAAGAATATATTTATTTGTTAATAGTCGAAATAGTTATTTATATTTTATCATCCTATTATTTTTTAAATTATTTTATATAGTAGGTCCACATCAATGCTTGTAGCAATGCCTAAATTTTAGACCTTCTTGACCAAATAAATTTTACATTTACATTTACAGTTTACATTTACATTTACAAAAAAAAGTTATATTGCTGTGTGACGCATAGTCAAAAAAGAAAAAAGAAAGGACGGGGGTAAAAGTTGGTAAATATTGTAGACGATACGCATCCCCTATATCTAATCAAATCAGAGGGGGTGCATGCAGCTAACCAAAGCTGTGCAGCCTTGAGCGGCCCGTGTGGTTTTTATACAAATCCTGGATTGAAAGTAAAATGTTCCATTAGGTTTAAAAAAATATACCACTCGAAAACAAAGAAATCGCTAAATTCGTCATAAAAAATACGGCGTATGTTATAAAGTATTCATTTTTTCTTGCCTGAGAAAGGTCAAAGATTCGCTTCCAGCCCTTTGGGCTTGAACCTTCATTGGAGGTGCCACCCAATTTTTTAAAATAGGAAATTTCAGGGTCTAAGATTGATGAATAAAACTAAAAGCCTAGTATGAATACGGTTTTGTGTCGTGGTAATGATGACAATGATCGTCCAAAAGCATTCCAATCAAGAAAGCAGCGTCTTTTTCTCTCCAGTCGTCTTCTTTACCACCACAATAAAGCTGAAGTTCAGCCCCCAGTAGACACCTGCACACCTAACCAACATCCCCACTTTCAATTTGCACCAACGTAACCAATTCCATTCTCATTTTTTATTCATGTTCGCCAACACATACATTAACTGTGCAAACCGTATCGCTACCACTTAAAAGTTTCCCACACAAAGTCAAAATTGATCGCATTTTAAGTGTTTGATTGATGTGTACTCGAGTATCGATTCCTAGGATTTGTATCTCGGCAATATAAAAAATCCACCATTAAAAAAAAATTGGTGGAATTTCCCGAATTTCTTAATCAACAATAATGTAAGATTTATTTTTCATTTCTGTCCTACAACCTAACACACCTCTTGGTTGAGTTGCAACTCAAAACATATTCGATATAAAAATCATCCCCACCGATAGATAACGAGGATAACGATCACAAAGGTCCCGAAATGTTAGCCCATTTTTTATCCCATGATCAGGATGAGTGATCCCGTTGTGGCATTTGGTGTTTGGATATTTCGTAATCGAAAGTAAACAAGTTAAAAGAGTATATTTTCTGAAGACGAAACTTGCAAGTGGGTACATTAACTACTTTTATGAAGATCGCCCTTATCACGAGACTTTCAAGAAAAAATCGATGACAGTTAATTAAAGTCTACAATAACTCTTCAACATTTTAAAGAAAATGCGTGGTCATGACGTCAACACGATCAAGAGCTTACGAGAAACTTTGGTAAGAACCGAATAGGAGGATACAAGACAAATTCTCGCCCTGGAAGCTAAAGTCGTAACCGCACAATCTATCATAGACTATGTTATAGTCTACGACAAATCACTATCTAAGAGATATTAAGTCCAAAGCAGAAGAAAATTCAAAAAGGAATTGTAATTCCGGTAGCAGAATCAAAATAAATCGATATTCAATTTTTGAAGCAGACCTCTTACCTTTGATTTATTGATCTCGTTAATAGGCTCGTTTTCTTGTCAAGAATCTGGAATTGGAGTCGTTGCTACTCCACTGCTTGATTTCTGTGTCAGTCTTAGATAAACGCTCTTCTGCCATTAACCTGCACATATAAGATAAGAGCAAATGAACGTTATTTTGATGTCAATACAACTTCATTTGGACGCTAACATGCTCGGAAAAAATAAAACAGTACATACAGCAGCAGTCAGTACAGCATCCCACTTCAGACATAATTATCCGGGGGTAATACGGACTAGGCATAAAGCGATTTCAGAAAAGTGTAATCATAAGCTTTTCCTTCCCGCGTGAGAGGTTGTGTTAATGTTGTAGTATATGTCGAGTATAATCAACTGATCCCAGAGAGACGATTTCTGGGAAAGTTTTCACCAAATTTAGGAAAGCATTTTCGACTTTTCGACTTCGGGTTATCTTTAGACCATTAGAAGGCAAGTCAATAATGCTCAATATTATTACCCGGAGATTCTTGTATCTTTAAAAAAATCAGCTTGATAGATGATTCGTCGATTGTCATTGACCGATGCGATAATGTTCTTTTCTTCTTGTTAGATCATACTAAAACAAAATTCAAAATTCAAATTTACTGATGACATATGTAGTATATGTCACAGAAAGCCAATCACTGTAAGAACCCAGCTGGCACACAACGTTGTTTTGACGTTGTGTGCCGTCTGGGAACAGATTCTAAGAATGAAATCACCCTAAATTTTCACAATAATCATTTCTTGATAAAATATTTCTTTCTGTTACACACCATCTTTGAGGTTTAAGGTTATCAAAGCAGAATTCGGCTTGGTTAGGACGTTAGATTTGTATTTTTAAAAAATGTGGCGAGGTCAGGCTCGTACGATCCCGGTGCATTGAATAATATCTTTTTTTGATCAAAATATATGACTGCTAGTTTTCTAGATCCTCTTTTACCTTTGATCGAAGAATCTAGGTACCAATTTTCAGTTTTTCCGGATGTTTGTAGCTTCTTGGATCTGTGAAATGGAGCTGTTGTTTCTCAATGTCAGCAATGAACAACGAATTCCAGCATTTTGAATCGGCTTTTACATCTATGATCCTTGGTAATTCCCACACTTAAAACAGAAAAGCAAAAAAAAAAATGTCTAAAATCATATCGACCGTCTTTGATAAAAAGTACTGTCCGATTCAAACAAACTTCATTACAAGAAATGACACTCATAGACCCTCGAATAGAGTAGACTCTAGTCTATCCCCGGATGCGGTAGCACAAGGTAAACGAACCCTGTAGGTGCGTCCCCTTAAGGGTCCTTTTTCCAAGCTTCCCAAAGTGCGCGAAGATGAGAAGAATTGGCCTCTAAGCTCTAAGAGTGAAAAATTTGGAAAATCTGATCAAAGATTTTCAAGAAAATGTTCCGTAAGGGTAGATTGTTTGCCCAAATTTACTCAAATTTGACTAAATTTTCTCTGCACTTTAAGGGTCCGATTTCAAAGACCTAATTTTGGGCTACATATACGGTCCTTTTTGAATCGAATCCCCACCCTCCCCCCCCCCCGAAAGTCTATCGTCTTTTTTTAACTCGTTGAAGAGAAGTTTATACACTAAGTCTGACACGTGCCTTGGTTAATTAACTCTGGTAAATACAGCTCACACGTAAAACAAACGCAAGTCGTTAATTTTAATATGTATTACCTGGAGATTGATGCACCTTTATTGGATAATAGTTGACCAATCCAATAATAGTTGACCAATCAGATTATAGTTGACCAATCAGATTATAGTTGACCAATCAGATAATAGTTGACCAATCAGATGCATAATCGACCAATTGGATCAAAGTTAACCCATCAGATCATAGTCGACCAATCAGATCATAGTCGACCAATCAGATCATAGTTGACCAATCAGATCATAGTCGACCAATCAGATCATAGTCGACCAATCAGATCATAGTCGACCAATCAGATCATAGTTGACCAATCAGATCATAGTCGACCAATCAGATCATAGTTGACCAATTAGATGAAAGTTGACTAATCAAATGATCTTTGACCAACTACATAATGTTCCTTTTCTTCTCAATCGTCATGCTAAAAGGCTAATTTAAATATTGTCAGGTCCTAATAACCAAGGGTTAAAAACTTAATTTGTAAAATTTGATTTGAAAATTCAATTTCGTTGTAAAGGTAACAAAACTTCCAAATGTTTGAAAGATTTTTAATTAACGTCTCCATAACTTGAACCTCAATAACTCGATCGTTTCTTTAATGGTTGGCAACATTAGATTTCCTGCAAAACTCTTTATTAGAAACCTCCACCACTAGAATCTCATCATCTCAAACACTCCCTCAGAACAAGCGGTTCTTTGGCTCCTTCGTGTGTAGCCTTAGGCTTTTTCATGTTTCATGTCTCAAATTCTTCCTAAATCGAAAACTTCCTTGTTTCACAATGGCACTCCATTAACTTGACTGTTAAAAAGAATTTATCATGAATTTATCATCTTTACTTCAGGTAAGAAGAACATTTCGTTAACTTGAAAACTTCTAAACACACAAATGTCTCTTTGACTCGGACAATTCCTCCCTTGCTCTTGGAGGTTTACTGTAGAATCACGAACGATCACTAAAGCACCCAATCTTAAAGAATCGCACGAAAATACTCACAAAATGATGAAATTAAGAATATTTTTATCCTTTAAACTCAAAATAAGAATATTTGGATTTTAAAAGCGAAGAAGCTACGAAGGAACGATATAATACTTTTTGGATGCAATTCAAAGTTTGCGAGAGTATATGTGAAATATATATAATCTATAATATTGTGTTTGTGCGTTGTTTGGCAAACGTTGACTGAGCTAACCTCAAATCATTTGGTAAAAGGATATCTTATCTCACAAAAAGGGCGATATCAGTCCAGACGGCTTAGGGTGTGTATGTGTCAAAACATGAATGATCTATTATATAAATATGTGTGTTTGGCGTAAAGGCAGGTGAGTTTATGGAAATGTGTATGATCTATAATATAAATATGTGTATGCGTTATTTGGCAAGCGTTGATTGAGCTAATCTCAAACCATTGGTGGGAAGGGAATCACATCCAAAAAGTATGATATCAGATCAAATGATTGCGGTGTGCACCAGAGCCTATAAACCTTCATTTTATGAGTATATGATTCAAATTCCCGGGGGGCAGTGGGTTTACCAACTGACGGTATGTGCGGCGAAAAAATTGGCTTTTAGAATCGCACCCTTACAGTGCAGAAAAAAATCGATGAAATTCATACCATTACAGTGCATTTTTTCAAATTTTAAACTCTTTGAGAGCAAAAAAAATCAACATTTTCGAGCAAAAATTTGCAATTTTTCCCAGATTTGCTGAAATTTCCAAATAATCATAAAAATTGCTTTTTTCCGAAAAATTGTTTTTTCCTAAAGTACCGATTAACCTAGGTGTAATAATGATATGTGTGTTTACCTGAAATTTTGGTATCTTCGAAAACAACAACCGCAGTCCAATATCAATTACGGGATGCTTGGAGTATAAACAATTTGAAACGATGATTGAAACGGCAGCATTGTGATCAATTCATGGTTGGTGGACTCAAAGGAAGGGTACCATAAATGTCAATCGTTAACCTTCCGGTTGGCTCACTCTGGGTAGTGGTGCGTAGAGAACAAAAATATAGGCGGGTTTGGTAGATAATAGTTCATACGTCTTTACTCCAAAGAAATTTAGATCGGTGAAAAATGATGATGATGAAAAACGGCTGTGCTCATCAGATAAGAAGATGATGCTTTTGTGTGCTCTGGTTGGAGCTGTGAACGAAAACTGCTTTTTTCCGGCTTTCTTTAATGATAATCTACAATCTTCAGATGATACTTGATACTAACTTTGATCTCTCCAAATTATTTAGAGCTTCCAGGACGGACCATGTAATATGATATCCTCTCTTGAAATGAACTGTTTGAGTGCTGTATCATTTCACCGAATCTTCCATCCTGTAAATGAGATTCGTAATAGTAATGATATGACATTGAGGGAAATTAGGGATTAATACCCCGAGTTTCATTTTGAAATACTTTGAAATAGCACGAACGAAGTGAGGGCTATTTCAAAGTATTTCAAATGATACGAGGGGTATTAATCCTAATTTCACGAAATGCCATATCATTCCTGGTTAATTATATGACTGATTTTATTATTTCCTAAAGAGCTATCCGAAATGGGGATTCCAAAAGTAAGACAGAAAATTTATGATGTATTGCTTCAAAACACAAATCATTCCATCCCATATCACTTTCAAATTTTTGCAGATAAATATATCATAAATATAATGTCAAACAACAAAACTAATAATCCATTCATTATCCAAAATATTATCGGTATAAAGGTTCTTCACAAAAATTGTATTTTCGGCTCCTTTACAAAGACGCCTGCATTATTATCAGCGAATCAAGTTCGTAATCATTGCCATATTCTTTCTTTCACGTATCTCCACATAAAATGGTCACAAATGAAGTGTTCAAATTATATGGTTCATATTCAGATATGTTCTCCCGTTCTCCTCAAGTCCACGAGACTTCGCCCATTTCTGAAGTGCATTTATCCAAATGTTCGTGTTTTTGTTTTTAGATTTTCGCCATGATAAAAGAATAACATCATCATCCAACAGCTCGAATTTGTTGTCATCTTTGTACATTTTTCTTGTACTTTTGCTTCTTTGATTTTAATCGAATGGCTATCCTTCTCAAAATATTTGTTTGTTTTTAAAAAACCTGCTTATTTTTGTGATCGAATGTTGTCAAAAATAATCGAATGTTTTGGAAATTCGAACACTACTCGGTGCGTGAAATTATGTTAGGAGAAAATGTTTTGATCAAAAATATTACTTCTAAAAATGAAGTTAAGAATCTTAATTTCTCCTGAATGGTTCAATAGTTTTGTTGTTTACGTATTTGTAAACTGCGTCTTGTTTGTGGCGGGACGGCGGAAAAAAGGGCGTATTATCAGAAATTTTTGGTGGGAGTGGGGTATTACAAATCAAAGCGGGGTATTACAAAATAATACCCCGCCGTAGGATAAGAGCAAGCAACCTAAATAAAATCAGTCATATAATTAAAAAAATTATATACATGACACACTGATAGAATTCAAAAATAACTGGTTCTTTAAAACCATAAGACAATTATAATTCAAGTGCCATAGACCCGGTGTGACCCATCTCCACTCAAAAAAGCTAAAATCAATCCCTCGGAAGTAAAATACAATGAAAACTAATCCCATCCGAAAAATCTCTTATTCATGAGAGCAATTTTATGGGAACATTAGCCTCAGATTTAGGGCCTTAGAATAATAGCTCTATTGTTTGGAGCAATAGAAATTTACTGGTTTCAATAAAAAAAGCGTGTACACAGAAATTAAACCGAAATTAAGCAAAAGAATTGTCACTGTATCAGTGAGGCAGGGTTGTTAGCATAGATTTACAAATCCCGAAGGGCTAGATGGCGTACTTTTGCTGAAATCCTACCTAGGTCACGTCACTTTACAATAGAATTTCAGCGCTTGACCAATCAGAAGCTTCGCGGGTTTTCGAAAACAATAGCAACAATATTTTTTCCAATATTCACTTTTGTTTTACCTGCGATGGCTTAAAGCACGACATCTAGCCCTTCGGCCTTTATAAATATATGGTTGTTAGTTGCTTGCACTCTATCAAAAATCAACCTACCTATGATTCGTATTTTATCTTGTACTGTTATTTGATTTCGATTTCATTCAATGTAACAGGTGACTAATGATGAGTCAGGAGAGGAAGCCGTAACTGCATAGCTAAGCTACTGTTTCATGATTTATACTGTGTCAGCTTTAGTTAAATCATCCTATAAGGAAAAATATAGAGTTACACGTACCTAAAAAGTAAAAACGAGAATTCATTCTGAATTCATGGGGTGATAATTACACCCCTTTCTCACAGACCCACTGAGAACCCTTCACACTGGAAAATTGGCCAAAATATCGTCCCCACCGGTGGAAAGTTATCTTCACTGCAAAATATTTTCCCAATTTCTCAATTTTCACTTTGAAAATAAGAGAAGACAAAAGTTATTGCCAACTTCTAGCATCTGATCGTCTATTTGATTTCAATATTGTATCTAGTCTTCAATTTCACAGTGAACTGGTTCATTGCCTAAATTATTTACTAAGCAAGTGAGTCAAACCCCAATTTTAGTGATTGCTGGAAGGTTAATTTTATTTGTATCAAATCACAATGCAATGACATGATAGAACACCTGTTGAATGTAACTGCCAACTTGCAGAGAACGTGCGTTAAAATATGTATGTGTAATATAAACGTGTATGTGTGTTGTAGGGAGGAATGGAAACCACATCCAAAGGGTGTGCTATCAGATTGTTGTGATGGTAATATACAAAGAAATGAGTGACCTTCTTTTCAATTCACATTATAATTTAGGATTTCCTCATAATAATTTACAAATTTTCTATCTTTACAGATGTAAAATTATCTTTAACTGTATATTCTTGGAATATTATCGAAAATAATATAGTGTCAACTAGACGGTTCCAGTCGTCGCAAACGCCGGTTAACGGTTTTGCTTGCACATCAAAAGCCTTTAAAATACGATAATGTGGGTTAATTCCTGACATCGTTTTGGCTTAAAATGCCGAATACAATAAAAAAAAATTATACTTCTAAACTTTTTACATTAGTCAACATTTTGTGTCTGTAAGCCTCGATTATATGTCTTTTTAAGGTAACGGAAGTTTGTGTTCAATGCCATAGTGACCCTGTCAAAATTATGGAGGGTACCCGTCGTTGCAGACGCCCAAAGGTGTCTGAGGTGGTGAGAGGGTTGCTTCTAGGAAAGAAAAAGCCTTAGTTGTGAAGGAGAGGCTCGCACTTTGCAGTTGAGCACTGAAGGTTTTCCCGTTTGTTGGCTTCACATGAGGACAGCTTAAGACCGGCGCATATGCAATGCAACCAACATTGAAACCTTTTTAAATAATGTTAGACGAAGTTTAATCATCAAACAACAATGTTGGATTTTGTTGCGTGTGTTGATATATAAAATAACTCGAAATCGTGCAACAAAAATGCCACACCTTTTTATTTGAAACTTTGTGACGTCGCAGTACTTTTTCATGAAATTGACGTCAGAACTTTTTTCGTTTACAAATAGCAGTGTAGAGTCTTCTCTAATCCGAGTTTTCTACGCTTGTCAAACTTAGCGCGAGACTTTTTGTATCGAAGGTGGATAGGTTTTCCAGCCGCGGCGTTCAAATTTTAGAAACCTTAACATATGTTACTGGGCTAGCGTTACAGACATTTTTCATAAACTCATTTAGTATAGAAGATTCAGACAGATTGCCTTCTTTATCTTATTTCAATTTTCGAATGACTGATATACTCACCGCATAGGTTAACTACTGCATTACAATCTCCTCACAAGTCCCTCTAAATCTTGCTCTGAAACAAGCAACGGTCCTATAGAAATTCAGTCTATCAATAAAAAGTTTGATGGTAACTTTTTCGTTTGTATAATCCTCCTTCCTTGACTTTATCTTTTGTTCTAACTAGTATCTCTTTTGTTTATCTCATCAGTGATGAGCGTTTATCTAATTCTTTCTATACTTAAGATAATAGTTTTGTTTCATTTTCTCTGCAAAAATGATAGTCCAATGTTAATATTTTGCTCTTGTATATTTCTACTCATACTTTGAACTTTTCACACCGGTTCATCGTCTACCTTCTAGTTGGAATTACAGCTAGTTCGAGTCACATTTCACATACATCACTTTACACTAGCAACACACTTAGATCTCCTTCCATAAGTCTCTATCTGTTATAATTTATTACAGTCTAAAAGCCTATTTATATGATTACTGCAATTTAAAGACGACCGCGTACCGACACAAATCGTATGTTCAACGATTAGGCCTTTCGCTTCGATTGACACAGATGAATACTTCAAAAAGCTAAATCTCTAATGTTTTAAAATTTTTTTATTTTTCAAGTGAATCATTTACCTATGAATGTCTGTATCTTTGAAAATAGCTATGTAACACCCCTTCTCACAAATCCCCTGGGAACCCTTCCCACTGGAAAAATTGGCCAAAATATCGTCCCCAGCAAAATACTGTGCTATTTTTCCCATCCCCACTGAATTTCCTGGATAGAAAACCATGGAATTCAAATAACTTAGCTCTGGCAAACCCGGTCTAACTGAATTCCGTGTTATTTTACAATACGAATAAATGCATGGAAATTTGATATTAGCACTCAAATGCATTCATGACCAGGTGAGACCCAAAAAAATATACTATCAAGTCGTCCGTGGGTAAGAAAAATACAATTGATTTTAATCATATTTGGAAGCACTTATTATACTTTGGCGATCCCTTTCGATTTCTGACCTTCAAACTTCAGCGTTCGGGAGGCCCTCTTATAAAACGCATAGGATTTCCCGTCCCCATTTGTTGATTTCTCACCAGATAACCGGGAGATGATTGTTGTAAGGAGCTTGGACTGATTTAACTTTCACCTACCCGCTACAGTGATAGATTTTCGTCATGATTTCTTTGGGAATAAAGTTTGTCCTTGTCCTTGTCCTTGTCGTGGAAGTGTAGGTGTTTATGGGTGTGGTTTTCTGAATCCGAGATGCGTGAAGTTGGAAACCGCAAATCGCAAGTTACATTATTTGAGCAGAAATATCGATAAAGAAGCTTGAATATTACACAGAAACGTTAACCCTGTAAAATAAATCAAGAATATCATAAAAATATGATAAATATGAGTTTGACGAATTACATGGTCAAATTACACCATCACTAAGTTTACATAGCATGGCATGAGCTAAGTGGTTTGTTCAGATCCATAAACACCTTTACAACTAAAATCATAGAATTTAATTTCCAAAAAGAAGACAAGCCAGCCGAAAGCCAGGATGTTTAAATAAGATATCCAAATATATGTTTGGACTTTCAGGTGCCACTGGCATCATATGAGATGGCGGTCCTGTACCATAGATTTATAAAGCCCGAATGGCTAGTTGTCGTTCTTTGGCTGAAAAGTGTGCCAAAGTTAAATAGGAAATCCTACCTAGGTCACGCGATATTATAATAATAGAATTTCAGCGTTTGACCAATAAGAAGATTCGCAGGTTTTCGAAAACAAAAGCAGTAATATTTTTTACGATATTCACTTTTTTTGCTTGGAAGAGCTTAAAGCGACATATAGCTCTTTGGGCTTTATAAATCGATGTCCTTTACCCATATAGTAGGTCTGGAGTAGGTCTGCGTCGCCCTCCCAAAAAAAAAGAGATCGGGGCGAGTGTGCACATTAATTTGAAGATGGGTTAGTCTCTACTTCTATTTCTTTGGTTAAAGCTTCGTGTGAAAAAACAAAACATAAACGATTTGAAAATATCCACACTAAATTTTTATGTAAGTAAACTATGTAGAGGGTATATATCTTCTCCTCGTAGAGTGCTCAATAAGTAAATAGAGCGTTACTATAATAAAGAGTTGACTCAATATATTTGTTTCATTGATATTGAGTCAACTCTTTATTATACGTAAGAAAACTATGGAGAATTTGGTATTTGTAAACATCGGCTCCTTCATCTCAACTGGTTGAAAAGCCTCGTACAACTGAAAGAGAAATAAGGTCTTTTGATAATTCACCTACCTATGATTGATGATTTCGCCATTGCTATAAATTTGCTCGACATCAAAATTCTGGATATAAACTGTATGACCACTTTGAACACTGGATTTCTTCAGGGGCAGCAAAGGATCAATCTGCGTTGTAATCGCTGCATATCTAAAAGATGAAAACGCATGGCCATTTGTAATTTACAATGTCGAAATAAAAAGAAATACAATCCACTTTCTAGCAATCTTAAAGTATTATTTTCGACAAATCATATAAAAAAGAATCTTAAAATTTTGACGAATCAAAAGTTTGAACAAGTATGAGGATTCAAATAGATGATCACGAATGTTTCATGAGAACTTCACTCTTGTATATTACATTGCTTTACTAGCGCAACCAATAAGTTTTTAAGGTGACAACTATTACCTGGACCGTAGTGCAGTGGGTACAACTCCAAGCCGGGTCATACCAAAGATTCTCAAAATGGTACTTGATGCCTCTCTGCTTGATGCTCAGCAATTAAGAGAAGGATCGAGGGTAAGTGGAGGGTCGACTCCGACTGCGGTCGCAAACTTTCCTATTACCTGGAGACTTTTGGATCCTTGGGAGTAATTTTGTGAACATTTTCACAATGATCAAATTGTAGTTGACCAACTGTAGAATACTCCTTCCTTCTTTGAAATTATGCTGAAAGACTAAATTTACGTGACATAACACGCATAATTAATTCAAAACTTAATCACACAATCTAAATTCATTGTAAAGATAACAAATAGTGAACAGTTACAAGAAATTGAACCAACTAGCAACCAATTTCATTGTAATATCTGGCAGACAAAGTCGACCCATTACACATACAACTACCAACGATACCAAGGACCAAAATTCAAGAAGCAACGCAAGAAAACGACGACGACACCAAAGGAAAACAAACAAAGTAAATGGTAATTATACAAAGAAATTTCAATTTGAAAGAAGTTGAAGGCTTAAAGATTTCCGCAAAAACATTCTATCAATCTTTGACACATAGGTGAAAATCGGTTAATTGCTACTAACAGGACCAAATTATTGAGTAATTCACTGGTGTAATCGGGAGGTTATTCTAATACCATATACCAAGTTTATGTTGTTGGATGGTTATTTCAATCTATATCGAGCCATAGTGCGATGGCATGATAGAAAATATGTTGAATGTAAGTGCTAACTCGGATAGTACGTGCATTAGCAACCACACCCAAAACGTGTTCTATCAGATCTTAGAACACATGTTGAGCCTAAGCACCAAATTGAGGGATGTATGATCTTTAATAAAAATGTGTATGTGCGTTGTCCCCCTTGGGTTTGCATTGATGAGACTGAGCTGAAATCATTGGCAAGTTGCAACTACATTCAAAAAGTGTTCTATCAGATCAGATAACATGTTGGAACACCTTTTGATCTTAAGTGTCAAATTGAGGGATGAATGATCTTAATAAAAATGTGTATGTGCGTTGTCCCCCTTAGATTGGCATTGACAAGACTGACCTGAAATCATTGGGAAGTTACAACCACATTCAAAAAGTGTTCTATCAGATCAGATAACATGTTGGAATTGATCTCAAGTGTCAAATTGAGGGATGTATGATCTCAAACAAAAACATGTATGTGCGTTGTCCCCCTTTTGGGGAGCTTTGATTGAATGAGCTTAAATCATGGAGGAAGTGGCAACCACACCCAAAAAGTGTTCTATCGGCTCAGATAATACCTTAGAATACATGTTGAACCCATAAGCACAAATTTGAGGGATGTACGATCTTTAATAAAAATGTGTATGTGCGTTGTCCCCACTAGGGCTGCCTTTGATTAGGGCCATCTTAAATTTAAGGAGAGGTGGCAACCACACCCAAAAAGTTTTCTATCAGATCAGATGACATCTTAGAGCACATGTTGCACCCAAGCACCATAATTGAGGGCTGTATGATCTTTAATAAAAATGTGTATGTGCGTTGTCCCCCTTGGGTTTGCATTGATGAGACTGAGCTGAAATCATTGGGAAGTTGCAACTACATTCAAAAAGTGTTCAATCAGATCAGATGACATTTTGGAACACATGTTGAACCCAAGCACCATAATTGAGGGCTGTATGATCTTTATATAAATGTGTATGTGCGTTGTCCCCCTTGGGTTTGCATTGATGAGACTGAGCTGAAATCATTGGGAAGTTGCAACTACATTCAAAAAGTGTTCAATCAGATCAGATAACATGTTGGAACACATGTTGAACCCAAACACCAAATTGAGGGATGTATGATCTTAATAAAAATGTGTATGTGCGTTGTCCCCCTTGGGTTGGCATTGATGAGACTGAGCTGAAATCATTGGGAAGTTGCAACTACATTCAAAAGGTGTTCTATCAGATCAGATAACATGTTGGAACACATGTTGAACCCAAACACCAAATTGAGGGATGTATGATCTTTAATAAAAATATGTATGTGCGTTGTCCCCCTTGGGTGTGCTTTGATTAGACTGAACTGAAATCATTGGGGAAGTTGCAATTATACCAAAAAAGAGATCTAGCCGATCAGATGAAATTTTAGAACACCTTTTGAGCCCAAGAACAATAATTCGGGTATGTATGATATTTATTAAAAGCGTGTATGTGCGTTGTCCCCCCTTTGGGTGTGCCTTTGATTAGGCCCATCCAATATCTACGGAGAAGTGGCAACCACATTCAAAAAGCCTTCTTTCCCATTAGATGACATCTTAGAACATGTTGAACCCATAAGCGCAAAATTGAGGAATGCATAATATTTATTAAAAACGTGTATGTGCGTTGTCCCCCCTCTTGGGCTGCCTTTGATTAGACTGAACTTAAACCTACGGAGAAGGTGGCAACCACACCGAAAAAGTGTTCTATCCGATCAGGACATCTTAGAACATCTTTTGAGCCCAAGCACACTAATAATTTGGGTATGTATGATATTTATTAAAGACGTGTATGGGCGTTGTCCCCCTTCGGGCGGGCTTTGATTAGATTAAACTTCACTTCAAATCATTGGGGAAGTTGCAACCTCACCCAAAAAGTGTTCTATTAGATCCAGATCAGATGACATGTTAGAACACCGTTTAACTCAAATGTAAAATTTAGGGATGTACGATATAGAATAAAAACGTGTATATGTGTTGTCCCCTTGGGTGTACTTTGATTAGGCCAATTTTAAATCTACGACATGAAGGTTCTACGGAGAAGGTGGCAACCACACCCAAAAAGCGTCCTATCCATTCAAATGACATCTTAGAACACTTTTTGAGCCCAAGCACCATAATTGAGGGATGTACGATCTTTAATAAAAATGTGTATATGCGTTGTCCCCCCTTGGGTGTGCTTTGATTAGACTGAACTGAAATCATTGGGGAAGTTGCAACCACACCCATAAAGTGTTCTATCAGATTAGCTGACATGTTAGAACACCGTTTAACTCAAATGTAAAATTTAGGGGTGTAAGATCTTTAATAAAAATGTGTATGTGTGTTGTCCCCCTTGGGTTGGCTTTGATTAGACTTACCATAAATCATCGAGGAGGTAGAAACCACATTGAAAAGGTGTTCTATCAGATCAGATGACATCTTAGCACACATGTTGAACCCAAACACCAAATTGAGGGATGTATGATCTTTAATAAAAATATGAATGTGCGTTGTCCCCCTTGGGTGTGCTTTGATTAGACTGAACTGAAATCATTGGGGAAGTTGGAATTATACCAAAAAAGGGATCTAGCCGATCAGATGAAATTTTAGAACACCTTTTGAGCCCAAGAACAATAATTCGGGTATGTATGATATTTATTAAAAGCGTGTATGTGCGTTGTCCTCCCTTGGGTGTGCTTTGATTAGACCCATCTTAAATCTACGGAAAAGTTGCAACCACAATGAAAAAATGAACACATGTTGAACTCAAGCATAGAATTAAGGGATGTATGATCTTTAATAAAAACGTGTATCTGTCTTGCCCACCCCTCTTGGGCTGGCTTTGATTACGCTCATCTTAAATCTAGAGAGAAGAGGCAACCACACCGAAAATGTGTTCTATCACATCAGGCGACATCTTAGAACACATGTTGAGCCCAAGCACACTAATAATTTGGGTATGTATGATATTTATTAAAGACGTGTATGGGCGTTGTCCCCCTTCGGGCGGGCTTTGATTAGATTAAACTTCACTTCAAATCATTGGGGAAGTTGCAACCTCACCCAAAAAGTGTTCTATTAGATCCAGATCAGATGACATGTTAGAACACCGTTTAACTCAAATGTAAAATTTAGGGATGTACGATATAGAATAAAAACGTGTATGTGCGTTGTCCCTCTTGGGTTGGATTTGACGAGACTGACCTGAAATCATTGGCAAGTTGCAACTACATTCAAAAAGTGTTCTATCAGATCAGATAACATGTTGGAACACCTTTTGATCTTAAGTGTCAAATTGAGGGATGAATGATCTTAATAAAAATGTGTATGTGCGTTGTCCCCCTTAGATTGGCATTGACAAGACTGACCTGAAATCATTGGGAAGTTACAACCACATTCAAAAAGTGTTCTATCAGATCAGATAACATGTTGGAATTGATCTCAAGTGTCAAATTGAGGGATGTATGATCTCAAACAAAAACATGTATGTGCGTTGTCCCCCTTTTGGGGAGCTTTGATTGAATGAGCTTAAATCATGGAGGAAGAAGCAACCACACCCAAAAAGTGTTCTATCGGCTCAGATAATACCTTAGAATACATGTTGAACCCATAAGCACAAATTTGAGGGATGTACGATCTTTAATAAAAATGTGTATGTGCGTTGTCCCCACTAGGGCTGCCTTTGATTAGGCCCATCTTAAATTTAAGGAGAGGTGGCAACCACACCCAAAAAGTTTTCTATCAGATCAGATGACATCTTAGAGCACATGTTGCACCCAAGCACCATAATTGAGGGCTGTATGATCTTTAATAAAAATGTGTATGTGCGTTGTCCCCCTTGGGTTTGCATTGATGAGACTGAGCTGAAATCATTGGGAAGTTGCAACTACATTCAAAAAGTGTTCAATCAGATCAGATGACATTTTGGAACACATGTTGAACCCAAGCACCATAATTGAGGGCTGTATGATCTTTAATAAAAATGTGTATGTGCGTTGTCCCCCTTGGTTTGACTTTGATTAGCCTGACCTTAAATTATTGAGGAAGCGGCAACCACATTCAAAAAGTTCTATGAAATCAGATGACATCTAAGAACACCTTTTGTACTCAAGTGTCAAATCGATGGATGTATGATATGTAAAGAATACGTGTATATGCGTTGTCCCCCCAGGGGTGAACTGAACTTAAATCTACGGAGAAGTGGCAACCCAACCGAAAAAGTGTTCTATCCGATCAGGACATCTTAGAACACCTTTTGAGCCCAAGCACAATAATTTGGGTATGTATGATTATTAAAGACGTGTATGTGTGTTGTCCCCCTTCGGGCGGGCTTTGCAACCTCACCCAAAAAGTGTTTTATTAGATCCAAATCAGATGACATGTTAGAACACCGTTTAACTCAAATGTAAAATTTAGGGATGTACGATATAGATTAAAAACATGTATATGTGTTGTCCCCTTGGGTGTGCTTTGATTAGGCCTATATTAAACCTACGACATGAAGGTTCTACGGAGAAGTGGCAACCACACCCAAGATGCGTTCTAAACATTCAAATGACATCTTAGAGCACTTTTTGAGCCCAAGCACCATAATTGAGGGATGTATGATCTTTAATAAAAACGTGTATGTGCGTTGTCCCCCCTTTCAGCTGGCTTTGATTAGAGTGAGCTTAAATTATTGATGAAGTGGCAACCACATTCAAAAAGTGTTCTATTAGATAAGATAAGGTCTTAGAACACCTGTTAAACTGGATCAGATGACATCTTAGAATACATGTTGAACCCATAAGCACCAAATTGAGGAATGCATAATATTTATCAAAGACGTGTATGTGCGTTGCCCCCCCCCTTTGGCGGGCTTTGATTGGACTGATCTTAACTCATTGGGGAAGTTGCAACCACACCCAAAAAGTGTTCCATGAAATCAGATGACATGTTAAAACATCCTTTAACTAAAGTGTAAAATTTAGGGATGTACGATATAGAATAAAAACGTGTTTGTGTGTTGTCCCCCCTTGGGTTGGCTTTGATTAGGCCTATCTTAAATCTACAGAGAAGTGACAACCCCACCGAAAAAGTGTTCTATCAGATCAGAAACATCTTAGAACACTTGCTGAACCAAAGAACCAAATTGAGTATGCATCATCATTAAAAATGACATGTATGTGCGTTGCCCTTGTAGACCGTGATCGTGCAAGCACAACCAAAAGTTGTTCTATTACATCCGATGACAGAGGTCTGAAATGGAGTTTGCAACAATAAGACAAGAATCAAATTCAAACAAAATGCAAAAATACAGCCAATAATAAATAAAGATGTATAAAAGATAAAGAAAACAAAACTTGTTGAAGAATCGAAGTTTTTGCCTTCAAAATTTGAGCAAGAAACTCACTAAATGAGGTTGAGTGTTGCACCGAAACGTCGACTTTTTTCAAAAAAATCATGAATCGACATGGTTAAATTTAGACCACAAATTAGGAAGCGCTATTGCCTTTTTTAGCTCCATAAACACCTTCACGACATAAATTTTACCAAAATACTGTTACTAGTAATATAGGGGAGTGCTAGACACTCCAATCATTAAAATAACTTATCAACCAGATTCGTTTCCTTGCAAGTGCCCGGTTGCACAGCTCATCCAAAGACAGCCCAATTGAATCAACCACCACTTGAGCAACGAGAGCCTTACAAGGCCTTCCTATTTTTGTGTACTTGTCACAATTGAAGGCAAGCAATTTGACTGAAACGGTGTACGGGCATTCGAAGAACGTGCTGAACATAATTTCGAAGTATCGTATGAATTCACGAAAAAAAGTTCCAGAGAGACAAAAAAATAAACCAATAATCCGTCCCTGGCTGAGAATATTGTAATGGAAATTAAAATCCTCCATGCACACATAGGAAAAACACTAAACAAATGGATATGGAAACAAATGGATTTGACAAATAGGGTGACTGTTTTGGAACAATCTAATTATAAATGCCTGGAGTCGTACTTCAACCGACCATTTGAAGGTTTACCTGTGGAAGAAGAGTAATTTTTCAAAGATGAAAATATTACCTGCAGCTTTTTGAGCTTTCTACATATTTTGACCTATTAGAGAGATTGCTGATGTCTTTGCTAAGAGAAAGTTTCCACGTGTTCGTATGAACTTTACAAGGTCGAGCAAGGCTTGCAATGGAACGCTTGTTTCATTATTTTACTATTCCATCGCATTAAGAAGGTCTTTCTTGCATTAACCTGTAAAGTTCTTCAATTGATCGATGTAGGTTTGGTTTGGTTTGACCTACAACGTCTTTATTTGCCATGTTGGGCTTCCATAGGATAGGATAGGATCCTTTGACGACAAATTGTTTTTACTTCACCAGCAGTGACCAGTAAAGCAAAAGGCGTTGTTCTCTAAATAGATTAATATCACACAAGGTATTTCGTTGTAAAGTTCAGAATTTTTTCAGTGCTACTCTAAGCATCATTTTGTAAGATACGTCTCCATTGCATATGTTAGTATCCATGAAACTGAACCGTGAAAGAGCACAGACTCTAAATTAGCGCTCAAAAAGTTGCTCGTCATATTGTCTGGTTATATCGATTTCCTTATTTTGGTCATCTTTTTAATGGACCCCATTCTTTTCCGAGGCGATCGTTTATTTTGTACGGTGGATGCAATTGAACTACCAAGATAGTTTAAATTATCGATTCTGTTTACTCATTTTCTGTTGAAAATCAATAAAATTGATACTGACTCGGTTGGCTCGATAGCAATGACTCGTTTTTGTTTTTTTCGACTAACAATTAGCGCGATCAATTTAGGGTGGGCGTAGCTTTTAATGGGTTAGAATCATCAGCATAGCTTTCACCTGTATGTAATCATGATGGCTTTATGATACATTGCGTGTTCCTGGCGAAGAGTGAAGCTAAATCATCTTTAGGGCCTGCTTAGACCTCAATAAACAATCTATTTTAATCTGTGGATCTGACTCTGTTATGTCTTTGACTGTTTCACGAGGTATTCCATAAGCAAATAAATGTATTTGTTTCTTTTCTCGATAAATTGAATCAGACGGTTTCGGGGACGCAATAGTATGAGGGTTGCTAGTAGATTCTTTTCCTTCCGATGGTAAACCTGGTAAAATATACTTTCATCTTAAGTTGCTTATATCTTCTTCAACAAGAGAGTGCTTGACCCGGAGGAAACATTTTACATAATAAATTAAGGTCGAGATTAGAATAAAATATAGTTTCATAATACTAAAGATCAGTAGAAACGTCTAGAGAGGTTAGGTTAATCACAACAGTTATTACTTTAAATTATAGAAGCATTGGAGGGCTTAAATTGATGATAATATCGTAAAGTTTAAGCCAATACTCAAAACTTTCGCAAACGACTTAGGCTTTGTATTTTCAACAAGATGCTTGTTCTAATCAATTCAAACTTTCATTCACAAAAGTATTATTTTGAGTAAGTCATTTACCTGGTTAGTTTTTGATTAATTCTATTTTGAGTGTTTTGATTCCGTTGTCTTTCTTAGAAATCTCCTTATGCATCATATAGTACGTGTTTTTAGCAGTTGCTAAAGTGGCGATTGTGTGCACACGGAATGTACAAAATCATTGGGGATGTTATAGCAAAATTCAATCTCTATTCTATAATCTAGGAACACATTATTAAAACCAAATCCACTAGTTTACAAAAAAGGTATAGGACGATTATAGGAAGTATTAAAAAAAGCGTTGTTTCCTCCACCCTTGGGAAAGTCATGATCGAGCTAACCTCAAATCATTGGGGATGTTATAGCCACATTCAATCACTATTCTATCATTTAGGAACGCATTATCAAGAACAAGTCCAGGTTTTTAAGATATGATAGTAAGACATGAATGCAACTGACAACATTGAGAGTAGGTGCGGTAAAATATGTATGATCTAATGTAAAAAAAGCGTTGTTCCCTCCACCCTTTGGAAAATCATTATTGAGCTAACCTCAAATCATTGGGTATGTTATAGCCACATTCAATCACTATTCGTGCATTTAGGAATGCATTATCAAAACCAAATCCACAAGTTTTCACCAAAATTTCAAAATTTTCTAAGCTTAATATTTTTTCAAAAGGACCGTTCATTGTGTAATTTTGGACAATTAAAGGAAGTATTAGAAAAGGATCATTAATTTCAGGTTTTTAAAATATGATAGTAAGACTTGAATGCAACTGACAACATTGAGAGTATGTGCGGTAAAATATGTATGATCTAATGTAAAAAAAGCGTTATTCCTCTCACTCTTGGGAAAGTCATGATCGAGCTAACCTCAAATCATTGGGGATGTTATAGCCACATTCAATCACTATTCGTGCATTTAGAAATGCATTATCAAAACCAAATCCACAAGTTTTCACCAAAATTTCAATATTTTCTAAGCTTAATGTTTTTTCAAAAGGACCGTTAATTGTGTAATTTTGGACAATTAAAGGAAGTATTGGAAAAGGATCATTAATTTCAAGTTTTTAAAATATGATAGTAAGACTTGAATGCAACTGACAACATTGAGAGTATGTGCGGTAAAATATGTACGATCTAATGTAAAAAAAGCGTTATTCCTCTCACTCTTGGGAAAGTCATGATCCAGCTAACCTCAAATCATTGGGGATGTTATAGCCACATTCAATCACTATTCGATCATTTAGGAATGCATTATCAAAACCAAATCCACAAGTTTTCACCAAAATTTCAATATTTTCTAAGTTTAATATTTTTCCAAAAGGACCGTTAATTGTGTAATTTTCAACAATTAAAGGAAGTATTAGAAAAGGATCATTAATTTCAGGTTTTTAAGATATGATAGTAAGACTTGAATGCAACTGACAACATTTAGAGTATGTGCGGTAAAATATGTATGATCTAATGTAAAAAAGGCGTTGTTCCCTCCACCCTTGAGAAAGTCATGATTGAGCTAACCTCAAATCATTGGGGATGTTATAGCCACATTCAATCACTATTCTATCATTTAGGAACGCATTAACAAAACCAAGTCCAGATTTTTAAGATATGATAGTAAGACATGAATGCAACTGACAACATTGAGAGTATGTGCGGTAAAATATGTATGATCTAATGTAAAAAAAGCGTTGTTCGCTCCACCCTTGGGAAAGTCATGATTGAGCTAACTTCAAATCATTAGGGATGTTATAGCCACATTCAATAACTATTCTATCATTTAGGAACGCATTATCAAAACCAAGTCCAGGTTTTTAAGATATGATAGTAAGACATGAATGCAACTGACAACATTGGTAGTATGTGCGGTAAAATATGTATGTTCTAATGTAAAAAAAGCGTTGCTCCCTCCACCCTTGGGAAAGTCATGATTGAGCTAACCTCAAATCTTTGGGTATGTTATAGCCACATTCAATCACTATTCTATCATTTAGGAACACATTAACAAAACCAAGTCCAGGTTTTTAAGATATGATAGTAAGACATGAATGCAACTGACAACATTGAGAGTATGTGCGGTAAAATATGTATGATCTAATGTAAAAAAAGCGTTGTTCCCTCCACCCTTGGAAAGTCATGATTGAGCTAACCTCAAATCATTGGGGATGTTATAGCAACATTCAATCACTATTCAATCATTTAGGAATGCATTATCAAAACCAAGTCCAGGTTTCTAAGATATGATAGTAAGACATGAATGCAACTGACAACATTGAGAGTATGTGCGGTAAAATATGTATGATCTAATGTAAAAAAGCGTTGTTCCCTCCACCCTTGGGAAAGTCATGATTGAGCTAACCTCAAATCATTGGGGATGTTATAGCCACATTCAATCACTATTCTATCATTTAGGAACGCATTATCAAAACCAAGTCCAGAAGTTTTCACCAAAATTTCAATATTTTTTAAGTTAAATTTTTTTCCAAAAGCACCGTTAATTGTGTAATTTTGGACGATTATAGGAAGTATATTAGAAAAGCATCATTAATTTCAGGTTTTTAAGATATGATAGTAAGACATGAATGCAACTGACAACATTGAGAGTATGTGCGGTAAAATATGTATGATCTAATTTAAAAAAAGCGTTGTTCCCTCCACCCTTGGGAAAGTCATGATTGAGCTAACCTCAAATCATTGGGGATGTTATAGCCACATTCAATCACTATTCTATCATTTAGGAACGCATTATCAAAACCAAGTCCAGAAGTTTTCACCAAAATTTCAATATTTTTTAAGTTAAAGATTTTTTCAAAATGACCAATAATTTTGTAATTTTGGACAATTATAGGAAGTATATTAGAAAAGCATCATTAATTTCAGGTTTTTAAGATATGATAGTAAGACATGAATGCAACTGACAACATTGAGAGTATGTGCGGTAAAATATGTATGATCTAATGTAAAAAAAGCGTTTTTCCCTCCACCCTTGGGAAAGTCATGATTGAGCTAACCTCAAATCATTGGGGATGTTATAGCCACATTCAATCACTATTCTATCATTTAGGAACGCATTATCAAAACCAAGTCCAGAAGTTTTCACCAAAATTTCAATATTTTTTAAGTTAAATTTTTTTCCAAAAGGACCGTTAATTGTGTATTTTTGGACGATTATAGGAAGTATATTAGAAAAGCATCATTAATTTCAGGTTTTTAAGATATGATAGTAAGACATGAATGCAACTGACAACATTGAGAGTATGTGCGGTAAAATATGTATGATCTAATTAAAAAAAGCGTTGTTCCCTCCACCCTTGGAAAGTCATGATTGAGCTAACCTCAAATCATTGGGGATGTTATAGCCACATTCAATCACTATTCTATCATTTAGGAACGCATTATCAAAACCAAGTCCAGGTTTTCAAGATATGATAGTAAGACATGAATGCAACTGACAACATTGAGAGTATGTGCGGTAAAATATGTATGATCTAATGTAAAAAAAGCGTTGTTCCCTCCACCCTTGGGAAAGTCATGATTGAGCTAACCTCAAATTATTGGGGATGTTATAGCCACATTCACATTCATATCATTTAGGAACGCATTATCAAAACCAAGTCCAGAAGTTTTCACCAAAATTGCAATATTTTTTAAGTTAAATTTTTTTCCAAAAGCACCGTTAATTGTGTAATTTTGGACGATTATAGGAAGTATATTAGAAAAGCATCATTAATTTCAGGTTTTTAAGATATGATAGTAAGACATGAATGCAACTGACAACATTGAGAGTATGTGCGGTAAAATATGTATGATCTAATGTAAAAAAAGCGTTGTTCCCTCCACCCTTGGGAAAGTCATGATTGAGCTAACCTCAAATCATTGGGGATATTGTATAAACATTCAATCACTATTCAATCATTTAGGAACGCATTATCAAAACCAAGTCTAGAGGTTTTCACCCAATTTTCAATATTTTTTAAGTTAAAGATTTTTTCAAAATGACCAATAACTTTTATAATTTTGGACAATTATAGGAAGTATATTAGAAAAGCATCATTAATTTCAGGTTTTTAAGATATGATAGTAAGACATGAATGCAACTGACAACATTGAGAGTATGTGCGGTAAAATATGTATGATCTAATGTAAAAAAAGCGTTTTCCCTCCACCCTTGGGAAAGTCATGATTGAGCTAACCTCAAATCATTGGGGATGTTATAGCCACATTCAATCACTATTCTATCATTTAGGAACGCATTATCAAAACCAAGTCCAGAAGTTTTCACCAAAATTTCAATATTTTTTAAGTTAAAGATTTTTCCAAAAGGACCGTTAATTGTGTAATTTTGGACAATTATAGGAAGTATATTAGAAAAGCATCATTAATTTCAGGTTTTTAAGATATGATAGTAAGACATGAATGCAACTGACAACATTGAGAGTATGTGCGGTAAAATATGTATGATCTAATGTAAAAAAGCGTTGTTCCCTCCACCCTTGGGAAGTCATGATTGAGCTAACCTCAAATCATTGGGGATGTTATAGCCACATTCAATCACTATTCTATCATTTAGGAACGCATTATCAAAACCAAATCCACAAGTTTTCACCAAAATTTCAATATTTTTTAAGTTAAATATTTTTCCAAAATGACCAATAATTTTGTAATTTTGGACAATTATAGGAAGTATATTAGAAAAGCATCATTAATTTCAGGTTTTTAAGATATGATAGTAAGACATGAATGCAACTGACAACATTGAGAGTATGTGCGGTAAAATATGTATGATCTAATGTAAAAAAAGCGTTGTTCCCTCCACCCTTGGGAAAGTCATGATTGAGCTAACCTCAAATCATTGGGGATGTTATAGCCACATTCAATCACTATTCTATCATTTAGGAACGCATTATCAAAACCAAGTCCAGAAGTTTTCACCAAAATTTCAATATTTTTTAAGTTAAAGATTTTTCCAAAATGACCAATAATTTTGTAATTTTGGACAATTATAGGAAGTATATTAGAAAAGCATCATTAATTTCAGGTTTTTAAGATATGATAGTAAGACATGAATGCAACTGACAACATTGAGAGTATGTGCGGTAAAATATGTATGATCTAATGTAAAAAAAGCGTTGTTCCCTCCACCCTTGGAAAGTCATGATTGAGCTAACCTCAAATCATTGGGGATGTTATAGCCACATTCAATCACTATTCTATCATTTAGGAACGCATTATCAAAACCAAGTCCAGAAGTTTTCACCAAAATTTAAATATTTTTTAAGTTAAAGATTTTTCCAAAATGACCAATAATTTTGTAATTTTGGACAATTATAGGAAGTATATTAGAAAAGCATCATTAATTTCAGGTTTTTAAGATATGATAGTAAGACATGAATGCAACTGACAACATTGAGAGTATGTGCGGTAAAATATGTATGATCTAATGTAAAAAAAGCGTTGTTCCCTCCACCCTTGGGAAAGTCATGATTGAGCTAACCTCAAATCATTGGGGATGTTATAGCCACATTCAATCACTATTCTATCATTTAGGAACGCATTATCAAAACCAAGTCCAGAAGTTTTCACCAAAATTTCAATATTTTTTAAGTTAAAGATTTTTCCAAAATGACCAATAATTTTGTAATTTTGGACAATTATAGGAAGTATATTAGAAAAGCATCATTAATTTCAGGTTTTTAAGATATGATAGTAAGACATGAATGCAACTGACAACATTGAGAGTATGTGCGGTAAAATATGTATGATCTAATGTAAAAAAAGCGTTGTTCCCTCCACCCTTGGGAAAGTCATGATTGAGCTAACCTCAAATCATTGGGGATGTTATAGCCACATTCAATCACTATTCTATCATTTAGGAACGCATTATCAAAACCAAGTCCAGAAGTTTTCACCAAAATTTCAATATTTTTTAAGTTAAATTTTTTTCAAAAGGACCGTTAATTTGTATTTTGGACAATTATAGGAAGTATATTAGAAAAGCATCATTAATTTCAGGTTTTTAAGATATGATAGTAAGACATGAATGCAACTGACAACATTGAGAGTATGTGCGGTAAAATATGTATGATCTAATGTAAAAAAAGCGTTGTTCCCTCCACCCTTGGGAAAGTCATGATTGAGCTAACCTCAAATCATTGGGGATGTTATAGCCACATTCAATCACTATTCTATCATTTAGGAACGCATTATCAAAACCAAGTCCAGAAGTTTTCACCAAAATTTCAATATTTTTTAAGTTAAAGATTTTTTCAAAATGACCGTTAATTTTGTAATTTTGGACAATTATAGGAAGTATATTAGAAAAGCATCATTAATTTCAGGTTTTAAGATATGATAGTAAGACATGAATGCAACTGACAACATTGAGAGTATGTGCGGTAAAATATGTATGATCTAATGTAAAAAAAGCGTTGTTCCCTCCACCCTTGGGAAAGTCATGATTGAGCTAACCTCAAATCATTGGGGATGTTATAGCCACATTCAATCACTATTCTATCATTTAGGAACGCATTATCAAAACCAAGTCCAGAAGTTTTCACCAAAATTTCAATATTTTTTAAGTTAAATTTTTTTCAAAAGGACCGTTAATTGTGTAATTTTGGACAATTATAGGAAGTATATTAGAAAAGCATCATTAATTTCAGGTTTTTAAGATATGATAGTAAGACATGAATGCAACTGACAACATTGAGAGTATGTGCGGTAAAATATGTATGATCTAATGTAAAAAAAGCGTTGTTCCCTCCACCCTTGGACAAGTCATGATTGAGCTAACCTCAAATCATTGGGGATGTTATAGCCACATTCAATCACTATTCTATCATTTAGGAACGCATTATCAAAACCAAGTCCAGAAGTTTTCACCAAAATTTCAATATTTTTTAAGTTAAAGATTTTTCCAAAATGACCAATAATTTTGTAATTTTGGACAATTATAGGAAGTATATTAGAAAAGCATCATTAATTTCAGGTTTTTAAGATGTGATAGTATGACATGAATGCAACTGACAACATTGAGAGTATGTGCGGTAAAATATGTATGATCTAATGTAAAAAAAGCGTTGTTCCCTCCACCCTTGGGAAAGTCATGATTGAGCTAACCTCAAATCATTGGGGATGTTATAGCCACATTCAATCACTATTCTATCATTTAGGAACGCATTATCAAAACCAAGTCCAGAAGTTTTCACCAAAATTTCAATATTTTTTAAGTTAAAGATTTTTCCAAAATGACCAATAATTTTGTAATTTTGGACAATTATAGGAAGTATATTAGAAAAGCATCATTAATTTCAGGTTTTTAAGATATGATAGTAAGACATGAATGCAACTGACAACATTGAGAGTATGTGCGGTAAAATATGTATGATCTAATGTAAAAAAAGCGTTGTTCCCTCCACCCTTGGGAAAGTCATGATTGAGCTAACCTCAAATCATTGGGGATGTTATAGCCACATTCAATCACTATTCTATCATTTAGGAACGCATTATCAAAACCAAGTCCAGAAGTTTTCACCAAAATTTCAATATTTTTTAAGTTAAAGATTTTTCCAAAATGACCAATAATTTTGTAATTTTGGACAATTATAGGAAGTATATTAGAAAAGCATCATTAATTTCAGGTTTTTAAGATATGATAGTAAGACATGAATGCAACTGACAACATTGAGAGTATGTGCGGTAAAATATGTATGATCTAATGTAAAAAAAGCGTTGTTCCCTCCACCCTTGGGAAAGTCATGATTGAGCTAACCTCAAATCATTGGGGATGTTATAGCCACATTCAATCACTATTCTATCATTTAGGAACGCATTATCAAAACCAAGTCCAGAAGTTTTCACCAAAATTTCAATATTTTTTAAGTTAAAGATTTTTCCAAAATGACCAATAATTTTGTAATTTTGGACAATTATAGGAAGTATATTAGAAAAGCATCATTAATTTCAGGTTTTTAAGATATGATAGTAAGACATGAATGCAACTGACAACATTGAGAGTATGTGCGGTAAAATATGTATGATCTAATGTAAAAAAAGCGTTGTTCCCTCCACCCTTGGGAAAGTCATGATTGAGCTAACCTCAAATCATTGGGGATGTTATAGCCACATTCAATCACTATTCTATCATTTAGGAACGCATTATCAAAACCAAGTCCAGAAGTTTTCACCAAAATTTCAATATTTTTTAAGTTAAAGATTTTTCCAAAATGACCAATAATTTTGTAATTTTGGACAATTATAGGAAGTATATTAGAAAAGCATCATTAATTTCAGGTTTTTAAGATATGATAGTAAGACATGAATGCAACTGACAACATTGAGAGTATGTGCGGTAAAATATGTATGATCTAATGTAAAAAAAGCCCCTCCACCCTTGGGAAAGTCATGATTGAGCTAACCTCAAATCATTGGGGATGTTATAGCCACATTCAATCACTATTCTATCATTTAGGAACGCATTATCAAAACCAAGTCCAGAAGTTTTCACCAAAATTTCAATATTTTTTAAGTTAAAGATTTTTCAAAAGGACCGTTAATTTTGTAATTTTGGACAATTATAGGAAGTATATTAGAAAAGCATCATTAATTTCAGGTTTTTAAGATATGATAGTAAGACATGAATGCAACTGACAACATTGAGAGTATGTGCGGTAAAATATGTATGATCTAATGTAAAAAAAGCGTTGTTCCCTCCACCCTTGGGAAAGTCATGATTGAGCTAACCTCAAATCATTGGGGATGTTATAGCCACATTCAATCACTATTCTATCATTTTGGAACGCATTATCAAAACGAAATCCACAAGTTTTCACCAAAATTTCAATATTTTTTAAGTTAAATATTTTTCCAAAATGACCAATAATTTTGTAATTTTGGACAATTATAGGAAGTATATTAGAAAAGCATCATTAATTTCACGTTTTTAAGATATGATAGTAAGACATGAATGCAACTGACAACATTGAGAGTATGTGCGGTAAAATATGTATGATCTAATGTAAAAAAAGCGTTGTTCCCTCCACCCTTGGGAAAGTCATGATTGAGCTAACCTCAAATCATTGGGGATGTTATAGCCACATTCAATCACTATTCTATCATTTAGGAACGCATTATCAAAACCAAGTCCAGAAGTTTTCACCAAAATTTCAATATTTTTTAAGTTAAATTTTTTTCAAAAGGACCGTTAATTGTGTATTTTCGGACAATTATAGGAAGTATATTAGAAAAGCATCATTAATTTCAGGTTTTTAAGATATGATAGTAAGACATGAATGCAACTGACAACATTGAGAGTATGTGCGGTAAAATATGTATGATCTAATGTAAAAAAAGCGTTGTTCCCTCCACCCTTGGGAAAGTCATGATTGAGCTAACCTCAAATCATTGGGGATGTTATAGCCACATTCAATCACTATTCTATCATTTAGGAACGCATTATCAAAACCAAATCCACAAGTTTTCACCAAAATTTCAATATTTTTTAAGTTAAATATTTTTCCAAAAGGACCGTTAATTTTGTAATTTTGGACAATTAAAGGAAGTATTAGAAAAGGATCATTAATTTCAGGTTTTTAAGATATGATAGTAAGACATGAATGCAACTGACAACATTGAGAGTATGTGCGGTAAAATATGTATGATCTAATGTAAAAAAAGCGTTGTTCCCTCCACCCTTGGGAAAGTCATGATTGAGCTAACCTCAAATCATTGGGGATGTTATAGCCACATTCAATCACTATTCTATCATTTAGGAACGCATTATCAAAACCAAGTCCAGAAGTTTTCACCAAAATTTCAATATTTTTTAAGTTAAAGATTTTTCCAAAATGACCAATAATTTTGTAATTTTGGACAATTATAGGAAGTATATTAGAAAAGCATCATTAATTTCAGGTTTTTAAGATATGATAGTAAGACATGAATGCAACTGACAACATTGAGAGTATGTGCGGTAAAATATGTATGATCTAATGTAAAAAAAGCGTTGTTCCCTCCACCCTTGGGAAAGTCATGATTGAGCTAACCTCAAATCATTGGGGATGTTATAGCCACATTCAATCACTATTCTATCATTTAGGAACGCATTATCAAAACCAAGTCCAGAAGTTTTCACCAAAATTTCAATATTTTTTAAGTTAAAGATTTTTCCAAATGACCAATAATTTTGTAATTTTGGACAATTATAGGAAGTATATTAGAAAAGCATCATTAATTTCAGGTTTTTAAGATATGATAGTAAGACATGAATGCAACTGACAACATTGAGAGTATGTGCGGTAAAATATGTATGATCTAATGTAAAAAAAGCGTTGTTCCCTCCACCCTTGGGAAAGTCATGATTGAGCTAACCTCAAATCATTGGGGATGTTATAGCCACATTCAATCACTATTCTATCATTTAGGAACGCATTATCAAAACCAAGTCCAGAAGTTTTCACCAAAATTTCAATATTTTTTAAGTTAAAGATTTTTCCAAAATGACCGTTAATTTTGTAATTTTGGACAATTATAGGAAGTATTAGAAAAGCATCATTAATTTCAGGTTTTTAAGATATGATAGTAATGACATGAATGCAACTGACAACATTGAGAGTATGTGCGGTAAAATATGTATGATCTAATGTAAAAAAAAGCGTTGTTCCCTCCACCCTTGGGAAAGTCATGATTGAGCTAACCTCAAATCATTGGGGATGTTATAGCCACATTCAATCACTATTCTATCATTTAGGAACGCATTATCAAAACCAAGTCCAGAAGTTTTCACCAAAATTTCAATATTTTTTAAGTTAAATATTTTTCCAAAAGGACTGTTAATTTTGTAATTTTGGACAATTATAGGAAGTATATTAGAAAAGCATCATTAATTTCAGGTTTTTAAGATATGATAGTAAGACATGAATGCAACTGACAACATTGAGAGTATGTGCGGTAAAATATGTATGATCTAATGTAAAAAAAGCGTTGTTCCCTCCACCCTTGGGAAAGTCATGATTGAGCTAACCTCAAATCATTGGGGATGTTATAGCCACATTCAATCACTATTCTATCATTTAGGAACGCATTATCAAAACCAAGTCCAGAAGTTTTCACCAAAATTTCAATATTTTTTAAGTTAAAGATTTTTCCAAAATGACCAATAATTTTGTAATTTTGGACAATTATAGGAAGTATATTAGAAAAGCATCATTAATTTCAGGTTTTTAAGATATGATAGTAAGACATGAATGCAACTGACAACATTGAGAGTATGTGCGGTAAAATATGTATGATCTAATGTAAAAAAAGCGTTGTTCCCTCCACCCTTGGGAAAGTCATGATTGAGCTAACCTCAAATCATTGGGGATGTTATAGCCACATTCAATCACTATTCTATCATTTAGGAACGCATTATCAAAACCAAGTCCAGAAGTTTTCACCAAAATTTCAATATTTTTTAAGTTAAATTTTTTTCAAAATGACCGTTAATTTTGTAATTTAGACAATTATAGGAAGTATATTAGAAAAGCATCATTAATTTCAGGTTTTTAAGATATGATAGTAAGACATGAATGCAACTGACAACATTGAGAGTATGTGCGGTAAAATATGTATGATCTAATGTAAAAAAAGCGTTGTTCCCTCCACCCTTGGGAAAGTCATGATTGAGCTAACCTCAAATCATTGGGGATGTTATAGCCACATTCAATCACTATTCTATCATTTAGGAACGCATTATCAAAACCAATCCAGAAGTTTTCACCAAAATTTCAATATTTTTTAAGTTAAAGATTTTTCCAAAATGACCGTTAATTTTGTAATTTTGGACAATTATAGGAAGTATATTAGAAAAGCATCATTAATTTCAGGTTTTTAAGATATGATAGTAAGACATGAATGCAACTGACAACATTGAGAGTATGTGCGGTAAAATATGTATGATCTAATGTAAAAAAAGCGTTGTTCCCTCCACCCTTGGGAAAGTCATGATTGAGCTAACCTCAAATCATTGGGGATGTTATAGCCACATTCAATCACTATTCTATCATTTAGGAACGCATTATCAAAACCAAATCCACAAGTTTTCACCAAAATTTCAATATTTTTTAAGTTAAATATTTTCCAAAATGACCGTTAATTTTGTAGATTTGGACAATTATAGGAAGTATATTAGAAAAGCATCATTAATTTCAGGTTTTTAAGATATGATAGTAAGACATGAATGCAACTGACAACATTGAGAGTATGTGCGGTAAAATATGTATGATCTAATGTAAAAAAAGCGTTGTTCCCTCCACCCTTGGGAAAGTCATGATTGAGCTAACCTCAAATCATTGGGGATGTTATAGCCACATTCAATCACTATTCTATCATTAGGAACGCATTATCAAAACCAAGTCCAAATTTCAATTTTTTAAGTTAAAGATTTTTCCAAAATGACCAATAATTGTGTAATTTTGGACAATTATAGGAAGTATATTAGAAAAGCATCATTAATTTCAGGTTTTTAAGATATGATAGTAAGACATGAATGCAACTGACAACATTGAGAGTATGTGCGGTAAAATATGTATGATCTAATGTAAAAAAAGCGTTGTTCCCTCCACCCTTGGGAAAGTCATGATTGAGCTAACCTCAAATCATTGGGGATGTTATAGCCACATTCAATCACTATTCTATCATTTAGGAACGCATTATCAAAACCAAGTCCAGTTTTCACCAAAATTTTATTTTTTAAGTTAAATTTTTTTCAAAAGGACCGTTAATTTTGTATTTTGGACAATTATAGGAAGTATATTAGAAAAGCATCATTAATTTCAGGTTTTTAAGATATGATAGTAAGACATGAATGCAACTGACAACATTGAGAGTATGTGCGGTAAAATATGTATGATCTAATGTAAAAAAAAGCGTTGTTTCCCTCCACCCTTTGGAAAGTCATGATTGAGCTAACCTCAAATCATTGGGGATGTTATAGCCACATTCAATCACTATTCTATCATTTAGGAACGCATTATCAAAACCAAGTCCAGAAGTTTTCACCAAAATTTCAATATTTTTTAAGTTAAAGATTTTTTCAAAATGACCATTAATTTTTTAATTTTGGATAATTATAGGAAGTATATTAGAAAAGCATTATTAATTTCAGGTGTTTAAGATATGATAGTAAGACATGAATGCAACTGACAACATTGAGAGTATGTGCGGTAAAATATGTATGATCTAATGTAAAAAAAGCGTTGTTTCCTCCACCCTTTGGAAAGTCATGATTGAGCTAACCTCAAATCATTGGGGATGTTATAGCCACATTCAATCACTATTCTATCATTTAGGAACGCATTATCAAAACCAAGTCCAGAAGTTTTCACCAAAATTTCAATATTTTTTAAGTTAAAGATTTTTCAAAAATGACCATTAATTTTTTAATTTTGGATAATTATAGGAAGTATATTAGAAAAGCATTATTAATTTCAGGTTTTTAAGATATGATAGTAAGACATGAATGCAACTGACAACATTGAGAGTATGTGCGGTAAAATATGTATGATCTAATGTAAAAAAAGCGTTGTTTCCTCCACCCTTTGGAAAGTCATGATTGAGCTAACCTCAAATCATTGGGGATGTTATAGCCACATTCAATCACTATTCTATCATTTAGGAACGCATTATCAAAACCAAGTCCAGAAGTTTTCACCAAAATTTCAATATTTTTTAAGTTAAAGATTTTTCCAAAAGGACCGTTAATTGTGTAGTTTTGGACGATTATAGGAAATATATTCGAAAAGTATCATTAATTTCAGGTTTTTAAGATATGATAGTAAGGCATGAATGCAACTGACAACATTGAGAGTATGTGCGGTAAAATATGTATGATCTAATGTAAAAAAAGCGTTGTTTCCTCCACCCTTGGGAAAGTCATGATTGAGCTAACCTCATATCATTGGGGATGTTATAGCCATATTCAATCACTATTCTATCATTAGGGTAAGCATTATCAAAACAAAGTCCAGGTTTTTAAGATATGATAGTAAGACATGAATGCAACTGACAACATTGAGAGTATGTGCGGTAAAATATGTATGATCTAATGTAAAAAAAGCGTTGTTTCCTCCACCCTTTGGAAAGTCATGATTGAGCTAACCTCGAATCATTGGGGATGTTATAGCCACATTCAATCACTATTCTATCATTTAGGAACGCATTATCAAAACCAAGTCCAGAAGTTTTCACCAAAATTTCAATATTTTTAAGTTAAAGATTTTTCAAAAATGACCATTAATTTTTTAACTTTGGATAATTATAGGAAGTATATTAGAAAAGCATTATTAATTTCAGGTGTTTAAGATATGATAGTAAGACATGAATGCAACTGACAACATTGAGAGTATGTGCGGTAAAATATGTATGATCTAATGTAAAAAAAGCGTTGTTTCCTCCACCCTTTGGAAAGTCATGATTGAGCTAACCTCAAATCATTGGGGATGTTATAGCCACATTCAATCACTATTCTATCATTTAAGAACGCATTATCAAAACCAAGTCCAGAAGTTTTCACCAAAATTTCAATATTTTTTAAGTTAAAGATTTTTCGAAAAGGACCGTTAATTGTGTAGTTTTGGACGATTATAGGAAATATATTCGAAAAGTATCATTAATTTCAGGTTTTTAAGATATGATAGTAAGGCATGAATGCAACTGACAACATTGAGAGTATGTGCGGTAAAATATGTATGATCTAATGTAAAAAAAAGCGTTGTTTCCTCCACCCTTGGGAAAGTCATGATTGAGCTAACCTCAAATCATTAGGGATGTTATAGCCACATTCAATCACTATTCTATCATTTAGGAACACATTATCAAAACCAAGTCCAGAAGCTTTCACCGAAAATTCAATATTTTTTAAGTTAAAGATTTTTCCAAAAGGACCGTTAATTGTGTAGTTTTGGACGTTAATAGGAAGTATATTAGAAAAGTATCATTAATTTCAGGTTTTTAAGATATGATAGTAAGGCATGAATGCAACTGACAACATTGAGAGTATGTGCGGTAAAATATGTATGATCTAATGTAAAAAAAGCGTTGTTTCCTCCACCCTTGGGAAAGTCATGATTGAGCTAACCTCAAATCATTGGGGATGTTATAGCCACATTCAATCACTATTCTATCGTTCAGGAACGCATTATCAAGCCCAAATCCAGAAGTTTTCTTCAAAATTTCAATAATTTTTAAGTTAAAGTTTTTTCAAAAATGACCATTAATTTTTTAATTTTAGATAATTATAGGAAGTATATTAGAAAAGCATTATTAATTTCAGGTGTTTAAGATATGATAGTAAGACATGAATGCAACTGACAACATTGAGAGTATGTGCGGTAAAATATGTATGATCTAATGTAAAAAAGCGTTGTTCCCTCCACCTTTTGGAAAGTCATGATTGAGCTAACCTCAAATCATTGGGGATGTTATAGCCACATTCAATCACTATTCTATCATTTAGGAACGCATTATCAAAACCAAGGGCGCGTTCACACTGAAAAGTTTACTTAATTAAATCTATCAAAGTTCAACAAAGAGATTTATGATGGATGAATACACTGGTTTATTACAGTTCTTTGTAGGTTCACGAGATCTATTATAACACGGTAATTGATTTTGCTTAAGGCTTCTCATTGGTTGATTTTTTATTGAGAGTTTTGATTTCACCTGTGATTGGTTGATATTGGTATCCATACATCACTTGAAATCCGCAAACATATTTGTTCTAATGGTTTTACTCAATAACTGCATTCATCTTACACATCAACAACACCGTTTGCACTATTTCTATTTTTTTCCTCAGTTCATTCGTTTTTGAAATCGTAAAACCTTTTGTTCACTGCACGCATTCTTTGTTTATGCTTCCTTAATAAAATCTTTTGTTTTAAGGGAAGCCTCTACCCTACCCTTAAGACAATAGAGCTTACGACTCTTAATTAAGGAAGATCGATTAAAAATTACAATACTACGCGTTCGACTCTTTGTTAAATGCACGTTCTGTATTGTAGTCAACAAAAGATTCTCCTAACTACATTTTTATTAAGGAAGGTCTGTAGTGTGAACACGACCCAAGTCCAGAAGCTTTCACCGAAATTTCAATATTTTTTAAGTTAAAGATTTTTCCTAAAGGACCGTTAATTGTGTAGTTTTGGACGTTAATAGGAAGTATATTAGAAAAGCATTATTAATTTCAGGTTTTTAAGATATGATAGTAAGACATGAATGCAACTGACAACATTGAGAGTATGTGCGGTAAAATATGTATGATCTAATGTAAAAAAGCGTTGTTCCCTCCACTCTTTGGAAAGTCATGATTGAGCTAACCTCAAATCATTGGGGATGTTATAGCCACATTCAATCACTATTCTATCATTTAGGAACGCATTATCAAAACCAAGTCCAAAAGTTTTCACAAAAACTTCAATATTTTTTAAGTGAAAGATTTTTCCAAAATGACCATTAATTTTTTAATTTTGGATAATTATAGGAAGTATATTAGAAAAGCATTATTAATTTCAGGTGTTTAAGATATGATAGTAAGACATGAATGCAACTGACAACATTGAGAGTATGTGCGGTAAAATATGTATGATCTAATGTAAAAAAAGCGTTTTTCCCTCCACCCTTTGGAAAGTCATGATTGAGCTAACCTCAAATCATTGGGGATGTTATAGCCACATTCAATCACTATTCTATCATTTAGGAACGCATTATCAAAGCCAAGTCCAGAAGTTTTCACCAAAGTTTCAATATTTTTTAAGTTAAAGTTTTTTCAAAAATGACCATTAATTTTTTAATTTTGGATAATTATAGGAAGTATATTAGAAAAGCATTATTAATTTCAGGTTTTTAAGATATGATAGTAAGACATGAATGCAACTGACAACATTGAGAGTATGTGCGGTAAAATATGTATGATCTAATGTAAAAAAAGCGTTGTTTCCTCCACCCTTTGGAAAGTCATGATTGAGCTAACCTCAAATCATTGGGGATGTTATAGCCACATTCAATCACTATTCTATCATTTAGGAACGCATTATCAAAACCAAGTCCAGAAGTTTTCACCAAAATTTCAATATTTTTTAAGTTAAAGATTTTTCAAAAATGACCATTAATTTTTTAATTTTGGATAATTATAGGAAGTATATTAGAAAAGCATTATTAATTTCAGGTGTTTAAGATATGATAGTAAGACATGAATGCAACTGACAACATTGAGAGTATGTGCGGTAAAATATGTATGATCTAATGTAAAAAAAGCGTTGTTCCCTCCACCCTTTGGAAAGTCATGATTGAGCTAACCTCAAATCATTGGGGATGTTATAGCCACATTCAATCACTATTCTATCATTTAGGAACGCATTATCAAAACCAAGTCCAGAAGTTTTCACCGAAATTTCAATATTTTTTAAGTTAAAGATTTTTCCAAAAGGACCGTTAATTGTGTAGTTTTGGACGTTAATAGGAAGTATATTAGAAAAGTATCATTAATTTCAGGTTTTTAAGATATGATAGTAAGGCATGAATGCAACTGACAACATTGAGAGTATGTGCGGTAAAATATGTATGATCTAATGTAAAAAAAGCGTTGTTTCCTCCACCCTTGGGAAAGTCATGATTGAGCTAACCTCAAATCATTGGGGATGTTATAGCCACATTCAATACTATTCTATCGTTCAGGAACGCATTATCAAGCCCAAATCCAGAAGTTTTCTTCAAAATTTCAATAATTTTTAAGTTAAAGTTTTTTCAAAAATGACCATTAATTTTTTAATTTTAGATAATTATAGGAAGTATATTAGAAAAGCATTATTAATTTCAGGTGTTTAAGATATGATAGTAAGACATGAATGCAACTGACAACATTGAGAGTATGTGCGGTAAAATATGTATGATCTAATGTAAAAAAGCGTTGTTCCCTCCACCTTTTGGAAAGTCATGATTGAGCTAACCTCAAATCATTGGGGATGTTATAGCCACATTCAATCACTATTCTATCATTTAGGAACGCATTATCAAAACCAAGTCCAGAAGCTTTCACCGAAATTTCAATATTTTTTAAGTTAAAGATTTTTCCTAAAGGACCGTTAATTGTGTAGTTTTGGACGTTAATAGGAAGTATATTAGAAAAGCATTATTAATTTCAGGTTTTTAAGATATGATAGTAAGACATGAATGCAACTGACAACATTGAGAGTATGTGCGGTAAAATATGTATGATCTAATGTAAAAAAGCGTTGTTCCCTCCACCCTTTGGAAAGTCATGATTGAGCTAACCTCAAATCATTGGGGATGTTATAGCCACATTCAATCACTATTCTATCATTTAGGAACGCATTATCAAAACCAAGTCCAGAAGTTTTCACAAAAATTTCAATATTTTTTAAGTTAAAGATTTTTCCAAAATGACCATTAATTTTTTAATTTTGGATAATTATAGGAAGAATATTAGAAAAGCATTATTAATTTCAGGTGTTTAAGATATGATAGTAAGACATGAATGCAACTGACAACATTGAGAGTATGTGCGGTAAAATATGTATGATCTAATGTAAAAAAAGCGTTTTTCCCTCCACCCTTTGGAAAGTCATGATTGAGCTAACCTCAAATCATTGGGGATGTTATAGCCACATTCAATCACTATTCTATCATCTAGGAACGCATTATCAAAGCCAAGTCCAGAAGTTTTCACCAAAGTTTCAATATTTTTTAAGTTAAAGTTTTTTCAAAAATGACCATTAATTTTTTAATTTTGGATAATTATAGCAAGTATATTAGAAGAGCATTAGTAATTTCAGGTTTTTAAGATATGATAGTAAGACATGAATGCAACTGACAACATTGAGAGTATGTGCGGTAAAATATGTATGATCTAATGTAAAAAAAGCGTTGTTTCCTCCACCCTTTGGAAAGTCATGATTGAGCTAACCTCGAATCATTGGGGATGTTATAGCCACATTCAATCACTATTCTATCATTTAAGAACGCATTATCAAAACCAAGTCCAGAAGTTTTCACCAAAATTTCAATATTTTTTAAGTTAAAGATTTTTACAAAAGGACCGTTAATTGTGTAGTTTTGGACGATTATAGGAAATATATTCGAAAAGTATCATTAATTTCAGGTTTTTAAGATATGATAGTAAGGCATGAATGCAACTGACAACATTGAGAGTATGTGCGGTAAAATATGTATGATCTAATGTAAAAAAAGCGTTGTTTCCTCCACCCTTGGGAAAGTCATGATTGAGCTAACCTCATATCATTGGGGATGTTATAGCCATATTCAATCACTATTCTATCATTAAGGTAAGCATTATCAAAACAAAGTCCAGGTTTTTAAGATATGATAGTAAGACATGAATGCAACTGACAACATTGAGAGTATGTGCGGTAAAATATGTATGATCTAATGTAAAAAAAGCGTTGTTTCCTCCACCCTTTGGAAAGTCATGATTGAGCTAACCTCGAATCATTGGGGATGTTATAGCCACATTCAATCACTATTCTATCATCTAGGAACGCATTATCAAAACCAAGTCCAGAAGTTTTCACCAAAATTTCAATATTTTTTAAGTTAAAGATTTTTCAAAAATGACCATTAATTTTTTAATTTTGGATAATTATAGGAAGTATATTAGAAAAGCATTATTACTTTCAGGTGTTTAAGATATGATAGTAAGACATGAATGCAACTGACAACATTGAGAGTATGTGCGGTAAAATATGTATGATCTAATGTAAAAAAAGCGTTGTTCCCTCCACCCTTTGGAAAGTCATGATTGAGCTAACCTCAAATCATTGGGGATGTTATAGCCACATTCAATCACTATTCTATCATTTAGGAACGCATTATCAAAACCAAGTCCAGAAGATTTCAACAAAATTTCAATATTTTTTAAGTTAAAGATTTTTACAAAAGGACCGTTAATTGTGTAGTTTTGGACGTTAATAGGAAGTATATTAGAAAAGTATCATTAATTTCAGGTTTTTAAGATATGATAGTAAGACATGAATGCAACTGACAACATTGAGAGTATGTGCGGTAAAATATGTATGATCTAATATAAAAAAAGCATTATTCCCTCCACCCTTGGGAAAGTCATGATCGAGCTAACCTCATATCATTGGGGATGTTATAGCCATATTCAATCACTATTCTATCATTAGGGTAAGCATTATCAAAACAAAGTCCAGGTTTTTAAGATATGATAGTAAGACATGAATGCAACTGACAACATTGAGAGTATGTGCGGTAAAATATGTATGATCTAATGTAAAAAAAGCGTTGTTTCCTCCACCCTTTGGAAAGTCATGATTGAGCTAACCTCGAATCATTGGGGATGTTATAGCCACATTCAATCACTATTCTATCATTTAGGAACGCATTATCAAAACCAAGTCCAGAAGTTTTCACCAAAATTTCAATATTTTTTAAGTTAAAGATTTTTCCAAAATGACCATTAATTTTTTAATTTTGGATAATTATAGGAAGTATATTAGAAAAGCATTATTAATTTCAGGTGTTTAAGATATGATAGTAAGACATGAATGCAACTGACAACATTGAGAGTATGTGCGGTAAAATATGTATGATCTAATGTAAAAAAAGCGTTGTTCCCTCCACCCTTTGGAAAGTCATGATTGAGCTAACCTCAAATCATTGGGGATGTTATAGCCACATTCAATCACTATTCTATCATTTAGGAACGCATTATCAAAACCAAGTCCAGAAGTTTTCACCGAAATTTCAATATTTTTTAAGTTAAAGATTTTTCCAAAAGGACCGTTAATTGTGTAGTTTTGGACGTTAATAGGAAGTATATTAGAAAAGTATCATTAATTTCAGGTTTTTAAGATATGATAGTAAGACATGAATGCAACTGACAACATTGAGAGTATGTGCGGTAAAATATGTATGATCTAATGTAAAAAAAGCGTTGTTTCCTCCACCTTTGGAAAGTCATGATTGAGCTAACCTCAAATCATTGGGGATGTTATAGCCACATTCAATCACTATTCTATCATTTAGGAACGCATTATCAAAACCAAGTCCAGAAGTTTTCACAAAAATTTCAATATTTTTTAAGTTAAAGATTTTTCGAAAAGGACCATTAATTGTGTAGTTTTGGACGATTATAGGAAATATATTCGAAAAGTATCATTAATTTCAGGTTTTTAAGATATGATAGTAAGACATGAATGCAACTGACAACATTGAGAGTATGTGCGGTAAAATATGTATGATCTAATGTAAAAAAAGCGTTGTTTCCTCCACCCTTGGGAAAGTCATGATTGAGCTAACCTCAAATCATTGGGGATGTTATAGCCACATTCAATCACTATTCTATCATTTAGGAACGCATTATCAAAACCAAGTCCAGAAGCTTTCACCAAAATTTCAATATTTTTTAAGTGAAAGATTTTTCCAAAAGGACCGTTAATTTTGTAGTTTTGGACGTTAATAGGAAGTATATTAGAAAAGTATCATTAATTTCAGGTTTTTAAGATATGATAGTAAGGCATGAATGCAACTGACAACATTGAGAGTATGTGCGGTAAAATATGTATGATCTAATGTAAAAAAAAGCGTTGTTTCCTCCACCCTTGGGAAAGTCATGATTGAGCTAACCTCAAATCATTGGGGATGTTATAGCCACATTCAATCACTATTCTATCATTTAGGAACGCATTATCAAAACCAAATCCAGAAGTTTTCACCAAAATTTCAATATTTTTTAAGTTAAAGTTTTTTCAAAAATGACCATTAATTTTTTAATTTTGGATAATTATAGGAAGTATATTAGAAAAGCATTATTAATTTCAGGTGTTTAAGATATGATAGTAAGACATGAATGCAACTGACAACATTGAGAGTATGTGCGGTAAAATATGTATGATCTAATGTAAAAAAGCGTTGTTCCCTCCACCCTTTGGAAAGTCATGATTGAGCTAACCTCAAATCATTGGGGATGTTATAGCCACATTCAATCACTATTCTATCATTTAGGAACGCATTATCAAAACCAAGTCCAGAAGCTTTCACCAAAATTTCAATATTTTTTAAGTTAAAGATTTTTCCAAAAGGACCGTTAATTGTGTAGTTTTGGACGTTAATAGGAAGTATATTAGAAAAGCATCATTAATTTCAGGTTTTTAAGATATGATAGTAAGACATGAATGCAACTGACAACATTGAGAGTATGTGCGGTAAAATATGTATGATCTAATGTAAAAAAAGCGTTGTTCCCTCCACCCTTTGGAAAGTCATGATTGAGCTAACCTCAAATCATTGGGGATGTTATAGCCACATTCAATCACTATTCTATCATTTAGGAACGCATTATCAAAACCAAGTCCAAAAGTTTTCACAAAAACTTCAATATTTTTTAAGTGAAAGATTTTTCCAAAATGACCATTAATTTTTTAATTTTGGATAATTATAGGAAGTATATTAGAAAAGCATTATTAATTTCAGGTGTTTAAGATATGATAGTAAGACATGAATGCAACTGACAACATTGAGAGTATGTGCGGTAAAATATGTATGATCTAATGTAAAAAAAGAGTTTTCCCTCCACCCTTTGGAAAGTCATGATTGAGCTAACCTCAAATCATTGGGGATGTTATAGCCACATTCAATCACTATTCTATCATTTAGGAACGCATTATCAAAACCAAGTCCAGAAGTTTTCACCAAAATTTCAATATTTTTTAAGTTAAAGATTTTTCAAAAATGACCATTAATTTTTTAATTTTGGATAATTATAGGAAGTATATTAGAAAAGCATTAGTAATTTCAGGTTTTTAAGATATGATAGTAAGACATGAATGCAACTGACAACATTGAGAGTATGTGCGGTAAAATATGTATGATCTAATGTAAAAAAAGCGTTGTTTCCTCCACCCTTTGGAAAGTCATGATTGAGCTAACCTCAAATCATTGGGGATGTTATAGCCACATTCAATCACTATTCTATCATTTAAGAACGCATTATCAAAACCAAGTCCAGAAGTTTTCACCAAAATTTCAATATTTTTTAAGTTAAAGATTTTTACAAAAGGACCGTTAATTGTGTAGTTTTGGACGATTATAGGAAATATATTCGAAAAGTATCATTAATTTCAGGTTTTTAAGATATGATAGTAAGGCATGAATGCAACTGACAACATTGAGAGTATGTGCGGTAAAATATGTATGATCTAATGTAAAAAAAGCGTTGTTTCCTCCACCCTTGGGAAAGTCATGATTGAGCTAACCTCAAATCATTAGGGATGTTATAGCCACATTCAATCACTATTCTATCATCTAGGAACGCATTATCAAAACCAAGTCCAGAAGTTTTCACCAAAATTTCAATATTTTTTAAGTTAAAGATTTTTCAAAAATGACCATTAATTTTTTAATTTTGGATAATTATAGGAAGTATATTAGAAAAGCATTATTAATTTCAGGTGTTTAAGATATGATAGTAAGACATGAATGCAACTGACAACATTGAGAGTATGTGCGGTAAAATATGTATGATCTAATGTAAAAAAAGCGTTGTTCCCTCCACCCTTTGGAAAGTCATGATTGAGCTAACCTCAAATCATTGGGATGTTATAGCCACATTCAATCACTATTCTATCATTTAGGAACGCATTATCAAAACCAAGTCCAGAAGATTTCAACGAAATTTCAATATTTTTTAAGTTAAAGATTTTTACAAAAGGACCGTTAATTGTGTAGTTTTGGACGTTAATAGGAAGTATATTAGAAAAATATCATTAATTTCAGGTTTTTAAGATATGATAGTAAGACATGAATGCAACTGACAACATTGAGAGTATGTGCGGTAAAATATGTATGATCTAATATAAAAAAAGCATTATTCTTTCCACCCTTGGGAAAGTCATGATCGAGCTAACCTCATATCATTGGGGATGTTATAGCCATATTCAATCACTATTCTATCATTAGGGTAAGCATTATCAAAACAAAGTCCAGGTTTTTAAGATATGATAGTAAGACATGAATGCAACTGACAACATTGAGAGTATGTGCGGTAAAATATGTATGATCTAATGTAAAAAAAGCGTTGTTTCCTCCACCCTTTGGAAAGTCATGATTGAGCTAACCTCGAATCATTGGGGATGTTATAGCCACATTCAATCACTATTCTATCATTTAAGAACGCATTATCAAAACCAAGTCCAGAAGTTTTCACCAAAATTTCAATATTTTTTAAGTTAAAGATTTTTCGAAAAGGACCGTTAATTGTGTAGTTTTGGACGATTATAGGAAATATATTCGAAAAGTATCATTAATTTCAGGTTTTTAAGATATGATAGTAAGGCATGAATGCAACTGACAACATTGAGAGTATGTGCGGTAAAATATGTATGATCTAATGTAAAAAAAGCGTTGTTTCCTCCACCCTTGGGAAAGTCATGATTGAGCTAACCTCAAATCATTAGGGATGTTATAGCCACATTCAATCACTATTCTATCATTTAGGAACACATTATCAAAACCAAGTCCAGAAGCTTTCACCGAAATTTCAATATTTTTTAAGTTAAAGATTTTTCCAAAAGGACCGTTAATTGTGTAGTTTTGGACGATTATAGGAAATATATTCGAAAAGTATCATTAATTTCAGGTTTTTAAGATATGATAGTAAGACATGAATGCAACTGACAACATTGAGAGTATGTGCGGTAAAATATGTATGATCTAATGTAAAAAAAGCGTTGTTTCCTCCACCCTTGGGAAAGTCATGATTGAGCTAACCTCAAATCATTAGGGATGTTATAGCCACATTCAATCACTATTCTATCATTTAGGAACGCATTATCAAAACCAAGTCCAGAAGTTTTCACCAAAATTTCAATATTTTTAAGTTAAAGATTTTTCAAAAATGACCATTAATTTTTTAATTTTGGATAATTATAGGAAGTATATTAGAAAAGCATTATTAATTTCAGGTGTTTAAGATATGATAGTAAGACATGAATGCAACTGACAACATTGAGAGTATGTGCGGTAAAATATGTATGATCTAATGTAAAAAAAGCGTTGTTTCCTCCACCCTTTGGAAAGTCATGATTGAGCTAACCTCAAATCATTGGGGATGTTATAGCCACATTCAATCACTATTCTATCATTTAGGAACGCATTATCAAAACCAAGTTCAGAAGTTTTCACAAAAATTTCAATATTTTTTAAGTTAAAGATTTTTCGAAAATGACCATTAATTTTTTAATTTTGGATAATTATAGGAAGTATATTAGAAAAGCATTATTAATTTCAGGTTTTTAAGATATGATAGTAAGACATGAATGCAACTGACAACATTGAGAGTATGTGCGGTAAAATATGTATGATCTAATGTAAAAAAAGCGTTGTTTCCTCCACCCTTTGGAAAGTCATGATTGAGCTAACCTCAAATCATTGGGGATGTTATAGCCACATTCAATCACTATTCTATCATTTAGGAACGCATTATCAAAACCAAGTCCAGAAGTTTTCACCAAAATTTCAATATTTTTTAAGTTAAAGATTTTTCAAAAATGACCATTAATTTTTTAATTTTGGATAATTATAGGAAGTATATTAGAAAAGCATTATTAATTTCAGGTGTTTAAGATATGATAGTAAGACATGAATGCAACTGACAACATTGAGAGTATGTGCGGTAAAATATGTATGATCTAATGTAAAAAAAGCGTTGTTTCCTCCACCTTTGGAAAGTCATGATTGAGCTAACCTCAAATCATTGGGGATGTTATAGCCACATTCAATCACTATTCTATCATTTAGGAACGCATTATCAAAACCAAGTCCAGAAGTTTTCACCAAAATTTCAATATTTTTTAAGTTAAAGATTTTTCCAAAAGGACCGTTAATTGTGTAGTTTTGGACGATTATAGGAAATATATTCGAAAAGTATCATTAATTTCAGGTTTTTAAGATATGATAGTAAGGCATGAATGCAACTGACAACATTGAGAGTATGTGCGGTAAAATATGTATGATCTAATGTAAAAAAAGCGTTGTTTCCTCCACCCTTGGGAAAGTCATGATTGAGCTAACCTCAAATCATTAGGGATGTTATAGCCACATTCAATCACTATTCTATCATCTAGGAACGCATTATCAAAACCAAGTCCAGAAGTTTTCACCAAAATTTCAATATTTTTAAAGTTAAAGATTTTTCAAAAATGACCATTAATTTTTTAATTTTGGATAATTATAGGAAGTATATTAGAAAAGCATTATTAATTTCAGGTGTTTAAGATATGATAGTAAGACATGAATGCAACTGACAACATTGAGAGTATGTGCGGTAAAATATGTATGATCTAATGTAAAAAAAGCGTTGTTCCCTCCACCCTTTGGAAAGTCATGATTGAGCTAACCTCAAATCATTGGGGATGTTATAGCCACATTCAATCACTATTCTATCATTTAGGAACGCATTATCAAAACCAAGTCCAGAAGATTTCAACGAAATTTCAATATTTTTTAAGTTAAAGATTTTTACAAAAGGACCGTTAATTGTGTAGTTTTGGACGTTAATAGGAAGTATATTAGAAAAGTATCATTAATTTCAGGTTTTTAAGATATGATAGTAAGACATGAATGCAACTGACAACATTGAGAGTATGTGCGGTAAAATATGTATGATCTAATGTAAAAAAAGCGTTGTTCCCTCCACCCTTGGGAAAGTCATGATCGAGCTAACCTCATATCATTGGGGATGTTATAGCCATATTCAATCACTATTCTATCATTAGGGTAAGCATTATCAAAACAAAGTCCAGGTTTTTAAGATATGATAGTAAGACATGAATGCAACTGACAACATTGAGAGTATGTGTGGTAAAATATGTATGATCTAATGTAAAAAAAGCGTTGTTTCCACCACCCTTTGGAAAGTCATGATTGAGCTAACCTCGAATCATTGGGGATGTTATAGCCACATTCAATCACTATTCTATCATTTAAGAACGCATTATCAAAATCAAGTCCAGAAGTTTTCACCAAAATTTCAATATTTTTTAAGTTAAAGATTTTTCGAAAAGGACTGTTAATTGTGTAGTTTTGGACGATTATAGGAAATATATTCGAAAAGTATCATTAATTTCAGGTTTTTAAGATATGATAGTAAGGCATGAATGCAACTGACAACATTGAGAGTATGTGCGGTAAAATATGTATGATCTAATGTAAAAAAAGCGTTGTTTCCTCCACCCTTGGGAAAGTCATGATTGAGCTAACCTCAAATCATTGGGGATGTTATAGCCACATTCAATCACTATTCTATCATTTAGGAACGCATTATCAAAACCAAGTCCAGAAGTTTTCACCAAAATTTCAATATTTTTAAGTTAAAGATTTTTCCAAAAGGACCGTTAATTGTGTAGTTTGGACGTTATAGGAAGTATATTAGAAAAGTATCATTAATTTCAGGTTTTAAGATATGATAGTAAGGCATGAATGCAACTGACAACATTGAGAGTATGTGCGGTAAAATATGTATGATCTAATGTAAAAAAAAGCGTTGTTTCCTCCACCCTTTGGAAAGTCATGATTGAGCTAACCTCAAATCATTGGGGATGTTATAGCCACATTCAATCACTATTCTATCGTTTAGCAACGCATTATCAAGCCCAAATCCAGAAGTTTTCTTCAAAATTTCAATAATTTTTAAGTTAAAGATTTTTCAAAAATGACCATTAATTTTTTAATTTTGGATAATTATAGGAAGTATATTAGAAAAGCATTATTAATTTCAGGTGTTTAAGATATGATAGTAAGACATGAATGCAACTGACAACATTGAGAGTATGTGCGGTAAAATATGTATGATCTAATGTAAAAAAAGCGTTTTTCCCTCCACCCTTTGGAAAGTCATGATTGAGCTAACCTCAAATCATTGGGGATGTTATAGCCACATTCAATCACTATTCTATCATTTAGGAACGCATTATCAAAACCAAGTTCAGAAGTTTTCACAAAAATTTCAATATTTTTTAAGTTAAAGATTTTTCCAAAATGACCATTAATTTTTTAATTTTGGATAATTATAGGAAGTATATTAGAAAAGCATTATTAATTTCAGGTTTTTAAGATATGATAGTAAGACATGAATGCAACTGACAACATTGAGAGTATGTGCGGTAAAATATGTATGATCTAATGTAAAAAAAGCGTTTTTCCTCCACCCTTTGGAAAGTCATGATTGAGCTAACCTCAAATCATTGGGGATGTTATAGCCACATTCAATCACTATTCTATCATTTAGGAACGCATTATCAAAACCAAGTCCAGAAGTTTTCACCAAAATTTCAATATTTTTTAAGTTAAAGTTTTTTCAAAAATGACCATTAATTTTTTAATTTTGGATAATTATAGCAAGTATATTAGAAGAGCATTAGTAATTTCAGGTTTAAGATATGATTGTAAGACATGAATGCAACTGACAACATTGAGAGTATGTGCGGTAAAATATGTATGATCTAATGTAAAAAAAGCGTTGTTTCCTCCACCCTTTGGAAAGTCATGATTGAGCTAACCTCAAATCATTGGGGATGTTATAGCCACATTCAATCACTATTCTATCATTTAGGAACGCATTATCAAAACCAAGTCCAGAAGTTTTCACCAAAATTTCAATATTTTTTAAGTTAAAGATTTTTCCAAAAGGACCGTTAATTGTGTAGTTTTGGACGATTATAGGAAATATATTCGAAAAGTATCATTAATTTCAGGTTTTAAGATATGATAGTAAGGCATGAATGCAACTGACAACATTGAGAGTATGTGCGGTAAAATATGTATGATCTAATGTAAAAAAAGCGTTGTTTCCTCCACCCTTGGAAAGTCATGATTGAGCTAACCTCAAATCATTAGGGATGTTATAGCCACATTCAATCACTATTCTATCATTTAGGAACGCATTATCAAAACCAAGTCCAGAAGTTTTCACCAAAATTTCAATATTTTTTAAGTTAAAGATTTTTCAAAAATGACCATTAATTTTTTAATTTTGGATAATTATAGGAAGTATATTAGAAAAGCATTATTAATTTCAGGTGTTTAAGATATGATAGTAAGACATGAATGCAACTGACAACATTGAGAGTATGTGCGGTAAAATATGTATGATCTAATGTAAAAAAAGCGTTGTTCCCTCCACCCTTTGGAAAGTCATGATTGAGCTAACCTCAAATCATTGGGGATGTTATAGCCACATTCAATCACTATTCTATCATTTAGGAACGCATTATCAAAACCAAGTCCAGAAGATTTCAACGAAATTTCAATATTTTTTAAGTTAAAGATTTTTACAAAAGGACCGTTAATTGTGTAGTTTTGGACGTTATAGGAAGTATATTAGAAAAGTATCATTAATTTCAGGTTTTTAAGATATGATAGTAAGACATGAATGCAACTGACAACATTGAGAGTATGTGCGGTAAAATATGTATGATCTAATGTAAAAAAAGCGTTGTTCCCTCCACCCTTGGAAAGTCATGATTGAGCTAACCTCATATCATTGGGGATGTTATAGCCATATTCAATCACTATTCTATCATTAGGGTAAGCATTATCAAAACAAAGTCCAGGTTTTTAAGATATGATAGTAAGACATGAATGCAACTGACAACATTGAGAGTATGTGCGGTAAAATATGTATGATCTAATGTAAAAAAAGCGTTGTTTCCTCCACCTTTGGAAAGTCATGATTGAGCTAACCTCAAATCATTGGGATGTTATAGCCACATTCAATCACTATTCTATCATTTAAGAACGCATTATCAAAACCAAGTCCAGAAGTTTTCACCAAAATTTCAATATTTTTTAAGTTAAAGATTTTTCGAAAAGGACCGTTAATTGTGTAGTTTTGGACGATTATAGGAAATATATTAGAAAAGTATCATTAATTTCAGGTTTTAAGATATGATAGTAAGGCATGAATGCAACTGACAACATTGAGAGTATGTGCGGTAAAATATGTATGATCTAATGTAAAAAAAAGCGTTGTTTCCTCCACCCTTGGGAAAGTCATGATTGAGCTAACCTCAAATCATTGGGGATGTTATAGCCACATTCAATCACTATTCTATCATTTAGGAACGCATTATCAAAACCAAGTCCAGAAGCTTTCACCGAAATTTCAATATTTTTTAAGTTAAAGATTTTTCCAAAAGGACCGTTAATTGTGTAGTTTTGGACGTTAATAGGAAGTATATTAGAAAAGTATCATTAATTTCAGGTTTTAAAGATATGATAGTAAGGCATGAATGCAACTGACAACATTGAGAGTATGTGCGGTAAAATATGTATGATCTAATGTAAAAAAAGCGTTGTTTCCTCCACCCTTGGGAAAGTCATGATTGAGCTAACCTCAAATCATTGGGGATGTTATAGCCACATTCAATCACTATTCTATCATTTAGGAACGCATTATCAAAACCAATCCAGAAGTTTTCTTCAAAATTTCAATATTTTTAAGTTAAAGTTTTCAAAATGACCATTAATTTTTTAATTTTGGATAATTATAGGAAGTATATTAGAAAAGCATTATTAATTTCAGGTGTTTAAGATATGATAGTAAGACATGAATGCAACTGACAACATTGAGAGTATGTGCGGTAAAATATGTATGATCTAATGTAAAAAAAGCGTTGTTCCCTCCACCCTTTGGAAAGTCATGATTGAGCTAACCTCAAATCATTGGGATGTTATAGCCACATTCAATCACTATTCTATCATTAGGAACGCATTATCAAAACCAAGTCCAGAAGTTTTCACAAAATTTCAATATTTTTAAGTTAAAGATTTTTCCAAAATGACCGTTAATTGTAATTTTGGACGTTAATAGGAAGTATATTAGAAAAGCTTATTAATTTCAGGTTTAAGATATGATAGTAAGACATGAATGCAACTGACAACATTGAGAGTATGTGCGGTAAAATATGTATGATCTAATGTAAAAAAGCGTTTTTCCCTCCACCCTTTGGAAAGTCATGATTGAGCTAACCTCAAATCATTGGGGATGTTATAGCCACATTCAATCACTATTCTATCATTTAGGGACACATTATCAAAACCAAGTCCAGAAGCTTTCACCGAAATTTCAATATTTTTTAAGTTAAAGATTTTTTCAAAATGACCATTAATTTTTTAATTTGGATAATTATAGGAAGTATATTAGAAAAGCATTATTAATTTCAGGTTTTTAAGATATGATAGTAAGACATGAATGCAACTGACAACATTGAGAGTATGTGCGGTAAAATATGTATGATCTAATGTAAAAAAGCGTTGTTTCCTCCACCCTTGGAAAGTCATGATTGAGCTAACCTCAAATCATTGGGGATGTTATAGCCACATTCAATCACTATTCTATCATTTAGGAACGCATTATCAAAACCAAGTCCAGAAGTTTTCACCAAAATTTCAATATTTTTTAAGTTAAAGTTTTTTCCAAAATGACCATTAATTTTTTAATTTTGGATAATTATAGGAAGTATATTAGAAAAGCATCATTAATTTCAGGTTTTTAAGATATGATAGTAAGACATGAATGCAACTGACAACATTGAGAGTATGTGCGGTAAAATATGTATGATCTAATGTAAAAAAAGCGTTGTTCCTCCACCCTTGGAAAGTCATGATTGAGCTAACCTCAAATCATTGGGGATGTTATAGCCACATTCAATCACTATTCTATCATTTAGGAACGCATTATCAAAACCAAGTCCAGAAGTTTTCACCAAAATTTCAATATTTTTTAAGTTAAAGATTTTTCAAAAGGACCGTTAATTGTGTATTTTGGACGATTATAGGAAGTATATTAGAAAAGCATCATTAATTTCAGGTTTTTAAGATATGATAGTAAGACATGAATGCAACTGACAACATTGAGAGTATGTGCGGTAAAATATGTATGATCTAATGTAAAAAAAGCGTTGTTTCCTCCACCCTTGGGAAAGTCATGATTGAGCTAACCTCAAATCATTGGGATGTTATAGCCACATTCAATCACTATTCTATCATTTAGGAACGCATTATCAAAACCAAGTCCAGAAGCTTTCACCGAAATTTCAATATTTTTTAAGTTAAAGATTTTTCCAAAATGACCGTTAATTTGTAGTTTTGGACAATTATAGGAAGTATATTAGAAAAGTATTAATTTCAGGTTTTTAAGATATGATAGTAGACATGAATGCAACTGACAACATTGAGAGTATGTGCGGTAAAATATGTATGATCTAATGTAAAAAAAGCGTTGTTTCCTCCACCCTTGGGAAAGTCATGATTGAGCTAACCTCAAATCATTGGGGATGTTATAGCCACATTCAATCACTATTCTATCATTTAGGAACGCATTATCAAAACCAAGTCCAGAAGTTTTCACCAAAATTTCAATATTTTATAAGTTAAAGATTTTTCAAAAATGACCATTAATTTTTTAATTTTGGATAATTATAGGAAGTATATTAGAAAAGCATTATTAATTTCAGGTGTTTAAGATATGATAGTAAGACATGAATGCAACTGACAACATTGAGAGTATGTGCGGTAAAATATGTATGATCTAATGTAAAAAAAGCGTTGTTCCCTCCACCCTTGGAAAGTCATGATTGAGCTAACCTCAAATCATTGGGGATGTTATAGCCACATTCAATCACTATTCTATCATTTAGGAACGCATTATCAAAACCAAGTCCAGAAGTTTTCAACGAAATTTCAATATTTTTTAAGTTAAAGATTTTTACAAAAGTACTGTTAATTGTGTAGTTTTGGACGTTAATAGGAAGTATATTAGAAAAAGTATCATTAATTTCAGGTTTTTAAGATATGATAGTAAGACATGAATGCAACTGACAACATTGAGAGTATGTGCGGTAAAATATGTATGATCTAATATAAAAAGCGTTGTTCCCTCCACCCTTGGGAAGTCATGATTGAGCTAACCTCAATCATTGGGGATGTTATAGCCATCTTCAATCACTTATTCTATCCATTCGGTTAAGCATTATCAAAAACAAGTCCAGGTTTTTAAGATATGATAGTAAGACATGAATGCAACTGACAACATTGAGAGTATGTGCGGTAAAATATGTATGATCTAATGTAAAAAAAGCGTTGTTCCCTCCACCCTTTGGAAAGTCATGATTGAGCTAACCTCAAATCATTGGGGATGTTATAGCCACATTCAATCACTATTCTATCATTTAGGAACGCATTATCAAAACCAAGTCCAGAAGCTTTCACCAAAATTTCAATATTTTTTAAGTTAAAGATTTTTCGAAAAGGACCGTTAATTGTGTAGTTTTGGACGATTATAAGAAATATATTCGAAAAGTATCATTAATTTCAGGTTTTTAAGAAATGATAGTAAGGCATGAATGCAACTGACAACATTGAGAGTATGTGCGGTAAAATATGTATGATCTAATGTAAAAAAAGCGTTGCTTCCTCCACCCTTTGGAAAGTCATGATTGAGCTAACCTCAAATCATTAGGGATGTTATAGCCACATTCAATCACTATTCTATCATTTAGGAAAGCATTATCAAAACCAAGTCCAGAAGTTATCACAAAAACTTCAATATTTTTTAAGTGAAAGATTTTTCCAAAATGACCATTAATTTTTTAATTTTGCATAATTATAGGAAGTATATTAGAAAAGCATTATTAATATCAGGTGTTTAAGATATGATAGTAAGGCATGAATGCAACTGACAACATTGAGAGTATGTGCGGTAAAATATGTATGATCTAATGTAAAAAAAGCGTTACTCCCTCCGCCCTTGGGAAAGTCATGAACTAGCTAACCTCATATCATTTGGGATGTTATAGCTACATTCAATCACTATTCTATCATTTAGGAACGCATTATCAAAACAAACTCCAGGTTTTTAAGATATGATAGTAAGACACGAATGCAACTGACAACATTGAGAGTATGTGCGGTAAAATATGTATGATCTAATGTAAAAAAGCGTTTTTCCCTTCTACCCAGGGAAAGTCATGATGAGCTGACCTCATATCATTGGGGATGTTATAGCCACATTCAATTACTATTCCATCATTTAGGAACGCATTGTCAAAACCAAGTCCAGAAATTTTCACCAAAATTTCAATATTTTCTAAGTTAATTTTTTTTCCAAAAGGACCGTTAATTGTGTAATTTTGGAAAATTATAGAAAGTATATTAGAAAAGCATCATTAATTTCAGTTTTTTAAGATATGATAGTAAGACATGATATGCAACTGACAACATTGAGAGTTTCTGCGGTAAAATATGTATGATCTAATTTTAAAAAAAGCATTATTCCCTCCCGTTGGGAAAGTCATGATCGAGCTAACCTCATATCATTGGGGATGTTATAGCCACATTCAATCACTATTCTATCATTTAAGAACGCATTATCAAAACCAAGTCCAGAAATTTTCACCAAAATTTCAATATTTTTTAAGTTATTTTTTTTCTTTCAAAAGGACCGTTAATTGTGTAATTTTGGACCATTATAGGAAGTATATTAGAAAAGCATCATTAATTTCAGGTTTTTAAGATATGATAGTAAGACACGAATGTAACTGAAAACATTGAGAGTATTTGTGGTAAAATATGTATGATCTAATGTAAAAAAGCGTTACTCCCTCCGCCCTTGGGAAAGTCATGATCTAGCTAACCTCATATCATTTGGGATGTTATAGCCACATTCAATCACTATTCTATCATTTAGGAACGCATTATCAAAACAAACTCCAGGTTTTTAAGATATGACAGTAAGACATGAATGCAACTGACAACATTGAGAGTATGTGGGGTAAAATAAGTATGATCTAATGTAAAAAAAGCGTTGTTCCCTCCACCCTTTGGAAAGTCATGATTGAGCTAACGTCAAATCATTGGGGATGTTATAGCCACATTCAATCACTATTCTATCATTTAGTAACGCATTATCAAAACAAAGTCCAGGTTTTTTAGATATGATAGTAAGACACGAATGCAACTGACAACATTGAGAGTATGTGCGGTAAAATATGTATGATCTAATGTAAAAAAGCGTTGTTCCCTCTACCCTTGGGAAAGTCATGATTGAGCTGACCTCATATCATTGGGGATGTTATAGCCACATTCAATTACTATTCCATCATTTAGGAACGCATTATCAAAACCAAGTCCAGAAATTTTCACCAAAATTTCAATATTTTCTAAGTTAATTTTTTTTCCAAAAGGACCGTTAATTGTGTAATTTTGGAAAATTATAGAAAGTATATTAGAAAAGCATCATTAATTTCAGTTTTTTAAGATATGATAGTAAGACATGAATGCAACTGACAACATTGAGAGTTTCTGCGGTAAGATATGTATGATCTAATTTAAAAAAAGCATTATTCCCTCCACCCTTGGGAAAGTCATGATCGAGCTAACCTCATATCATTGGGGATGTTATAGCCACATTCAATCACTATTCTATCATTTAAGAACGCATTATCAAAACCAAGTCCAGAAATTTTCACCAAAATTTCAATATTTTTTAAGTTATTTTTTTTCTTTCAAAAGGACCGTTAATTGTGTAATTTTGGACCATTATAGGAAGTATATTAGAAAAGGATCATTAATTTCAGGTTTTTAAGATATGATAGTAAGACATGAATGTAACTGAAAACATTGAGAGTATTTGTGGTAAAATATGTATGATCTAATGTAAAAAAGCGTTATTCCCTCAGCCCTTGGGAAAGTCATGATCGAGCTAACCTCATATCATTGGGAATGTTATAGCCACATTCAATCACTATTCTATCATTTAGGAACGCATTATCAAAACAAAGTCCAGAAGTTTTCACCAAAATTTCAATATTTTTTAAGTTAAAGATTTTTCCAAAATGACCGTTAATTTTGTAATTTTGGACAATTATAGATTATAGTAAGTATTTGAAAAGAATGATTAAATTTAGGCTTCTAATACACGATAGTATAGTATCTATAATCAATGAAAGCGTTTTTTTCAAATCGGACAGACCTTGACTGAGGTAAACCCAATTTAATAACTTAAAACCACATCCGAAAACCAAGCTATAACATTTAAACCCCATAAAAAATTTATTCAACTTATGAAAGAGATTTCCTGTATTAAACATTAACCAAACAGTTACTTGAAAGATAAAATCATCTGCTGCAAATTTTTAATTTTTTTTGAGTTCGAATTTCGACCATGGAAAACAAACTTTTTTAAATACACGGATTAAACCTCAATAGCACACCGGTATGCAAATGTCATAATTATTACTTTTGGTTTTTGACCGAAATTCAATCCCACAATCATTTTCATATTGATTCGTAATGCGTGCAAGTTATTACTTTTGTATTGTCAATAAGTGTATTTGACTTGCAAAAGCAATTAATGCAAGGGATGATGGGATTAAAACTCGGACAAATAGTAATTTTGATGTCTATTTTTAGAATCACTACGGTATGCTATTGATTAAAACGATCAAGTTTATGACAAAGTTTCCAAATCAGTCAACGGTGATATGAATTATCTGCTTATAATTAACAGAATCTTCTCCGTTTAAAAATTTATAAAATATTAATTAGTAATTTTGTAAAAGAAGTAAAAGAGATCATTGATGTCTAATTAGATCAAATTTACCTAGAGCTTTTAGTAACAACATTTAAACTCAAAATGACCACGATCCAAAAGAGGCAACCGAATTTCATATATCTTTTGACGAAAATTTATCCCTAATTTTGACCACTTATGTCTAAAATTTCCTGGTAATTTAAAATGGCTCAAAACCACAAAGAATTGTTTCAATTATATGTTATATGTTGCGTTTTTGTACAACAAAATTCTTTCACTCTGGATGTTTTTATGTTGTTCTAACTGTGTACTTTCCATTGATACAATGTGTCGACACAGACGCACTGAGACCCCAGCCCCACTGAAAATTTCGGCCAAGATTTCGTCCCCGATGGACAAAATACCTTATAATTTCATCCTCACTGGGTTATTGACTTGATTTCATCCCCTTCGAAATTCAATGCAAAATGTTGATGTCCAAAACCATTCCCACTGGATATTTTAACTTCAGGAGCAATAGTATTTCTATCCCCATTGTAGGATAAAGCTTCCACTGGTGCTGTGAGACAGGGGTGTACTAATATGTCTACCGACGAAAACGGGTGAAGGGTCAGTTTGATGAAGAAAATTAAGCTAATGTCTTTTTGGAGTGTGAAATAATCTTTATGGAAAATATTTCCTGAGCTTATCAAAACATCAAAATATGAAAAAAATTATGTACCGGGTTGGTCTATTTTTGTGATATCCTTCTTGTTTCATGTCTTTAATTGTCTTTAATTATAAGTAATTTCTGGATCCTAGAATATGATGTCGTACTTGCGCTACTTGAATTCCAAAGAAAACCTCTCCTCAGCATTTCATCGCTGGCAAACCTGAAAAGACATAAGGCAATATAGAATAACCAGACTCTGAACAGAAATCACAGTGACTTAACCTACACTAGGAAGGAAAAGAAATAGTTAATGATAAAATGAAATGGAATTTCTTTCGACGATTTCTCCTCTTTTAACGGGTGAAAAATTCTATGAAATTAAACTTGAATGATCAGACTTAAATTCCTAAACGACTCCACTTCTGATGTGTGAAGCCAGAGCCCGGGAGAGAGGTGATACTATGGGTGAAATGGGCGTCGGGTATGTGGGGCCATGAGGATCCCTTTTTTAACCCCTCGAAAGTCTCTTAAAGGGGCACAAAAAACGATAAATTTGCAATTGAGTTTTCCAAAATTAGAAAATATCAAAAATCGACTTCCTCAAAGGTTCATCAAATCTTGATATTGAGCTAAGTATTGGAGAAATAGTCTCTTAAAGGATCGAACAAAAATTTTAGTCTCTCAAAGGGTCGATTTTCAAATAAACCCGTCCCCTCGCAAACCTAGTACATCTCCCCCAGAGAGAGTTGTCTTACAGTCCAGGGACCACTTATAGCTTTCTGATAGACTGGATGGCGCTGATAAGTGGCCCTGTGTAATTTGACGGGCTCCATTTTTTGGCTTTGCTTGAGGTGGTAGCAAATCCGTACCACTAGATCCAGTCCCTTTTTGTAGAAAAACAAACACAAAACCATGACTAATGAACCAATTTCTTTCAAATTTTGGAGATATTTTCTTGTTTTTATTATAATTTTATAAACTTTTATGGAATTTTAGAAACATTTTATTGTTTTGATGTTTTCATATAATTTTTGAAAACGAGAGTGAAAAAATTCAAGAAGGCGAAATCCTCTAGTCTACTTCACCGACTCTGTGCCATCAAAATCATCAGAAAGCAAAGTTCAGTCAGAAGTAAACTCTAGTCTAGAGTTGCCTTTGAGCAGAATGATAATGACTGTTACCTGAAAACTTACTTCACAATTTGTAGTTAATGGTAGCTAGGAATAGCCTTTAACATAATTTAATTCTAGCGGTTGATGATTAAGCACAGTTGACCAATTGGTAGTTGCTGTTTTCTTGGACTTCCAGCTAATAACAAAAAATTTAAATTTTAGGCTGAGAATATAGCCTGGAAGCCACTTAACCCCTCCCAAATCGAAAAATCCAATGAAGCAAAGTGGAAGTACTGAAACTGCAATTCTCGCGCAACCTTTAACTTCAGCAAAACGTTATAATACCCAGAATGGCCGATATATTTCGGCGCTGATTGTGGTTCTGTGACATGGTAAGGTGTTCATTTGCTTTATTGACTAACCTTTTGTCTTAGCATTTCAATATCAACAGTGCATTGAAAAGTTCTGAAGATGTCTTAAGATTTAGGATAATGCAATGAGTCGCTTATCCATGTGTAATGATTTAAACTCACCTAATAAGTTGCCATATATTTGGTAATATAAACAACAGCTTGAACACAACTTTTATACCCAGTGATTAATAAACGTCATAAACAGATATCAGCAAATGCTCCTAACTTGTCATCTTTCTTGGAAGTCAAACTGAAGAAAGAAAAAGGAAAAGTGTCAACATTTTTAACTGGTCTTTATGTACCTTGGAACCCACAACTTTTCTTTAGTGTTTCATAGTAAATAACTAAAGTTTTGCGTGAACACTGCTCAAAAACCTTTTGCCTTGCCTTGGTTATCTCGAGGAAAAAAGGGATATCATAGTGCAATTTCAATGATGAAAGTAATAATTTACTGAATTTTGTGCTCATCTTCTTCATTAACTAGTTCGATGTTGATATTCTAAATCCTCATCAGGGAAGTGGTGGACTGTTGTTCAAGGTTAATCATTGTCGTATGGTTTTGGTAATTCCTTTGGTAATTCTAAAACAAAAGAAATTAAAAAAATTAAAACACCCGTCTATCACCGACCCTTGGCGACGAGCCAAAGGAATAAGCCAAAAATTCGTCCCCGGTTGGATAAAGACCCTACAATTTTCGTTCCTGGTGGGATGTTGACTTTGATTTCATTCCTATTAGATATTCAATGTTAAAAGTACGCTCCCAAACCATCTCAATAACTGGATAATTTAAACTTAAAACAATATAATTTCTATCCCCTGTTGTGATTTCGATAGAAATCTTTATCCCCACTGTGGGAAAAAGTTCCACCGGGTCTGTGAGACAGGGGTGTATTAAAGTAAATCATCCCTGTGAAATTCATCTTTATGAATTGATTAATTAGTCTATGAGATAAGGGCCAAATGGGTATATAAAAAATGGAGTAATAGTGATTTATACACTTTTTTTATAAGAACATTCCAATTTTTGGAAGCCTTCGGATGTTCTTAACTTTTTGAGTTTCAAGCCATAAAAATGTTCTTAAAATGTTCTTATTTTCACCATTTTGAGGGTGTTCTTGTCTAATTTATTAAGAAATTGGGTGTTATAGGGTCCTCAAAGCCATAAAATGTGTTTAACTTGTTCTTAATATTTTGGCCATTGAAGCCTTATGTTCTTATATAGTTTGTTCTTATATAAAAAAACGTGTACCACTCGAAAGGTTGGGTATAGAAGAGTCAGAAAAATGATGGTAAGTGTCAGTACCAAGATCTATGAAGCCCCAAGTAAAAACAGTTGGATATTCAAAATTAATTTTTTAAAAGGGGTTATGGCCTGAAAAAACGGTCATATTTCAACAAATATATAAGGTGTCATGAAAATTTGCAGGAGTGAAGTAAATATATAAAATATATTATTCAGGAAAATTTTTGAGTTAATTACATGACTAATGTGTATTTTACAGACCAGATTGACCGAATTTCTCGAAAAAGACTTAGTTTTCACAAAATCACCAACTAACTTTAAATTTTTTTAACTGAAAGCTGTATATTAGAGGGTCAAATGTGTGTCCGTTATGTTGCTAGCAACACTATGAAACCCTACAAATGTGTTATCACAACAGAAAGCCTGATTCCAGTTTTAGGTAAATACTAATTACAAATTGAATGAAAATCCTAACACCCCTTCTCACAAAGACCCGGTGGGATCCCCTCCCACTGGAAAAGTTGGCCAAACTGTCATCCCCAGTTAAAAAATTATACTTCAAATTTTGACCCGCTGAATGTAATATACTCTGTACCAGAGTGTGTATCTCACGTTTATCACTTCGAAGTAAAATGTATTTTAAAATCAGCCGTATATACTGGGTCTGTGTACAGACAAAATGTAATAATGCTAATAGTGCTAACCGCATACTGACTCAACTTCAGTATTTTTTAAATTACTTGTAGACCGAATTGTAAACATTAAAATACAATTTTTGATATAAGATAACTTTTCTTTCAAACTTTGTTTTTTGAGGTCTCCTGCCTGCCTCAAAGTTTAAAAAAAGTCATGACCACGCCCCTAAAACAATGTTTTCTAAAAATGAAACAAAACACACCCAGATATTCACCAAGAAACAAATGTGCAAAATTTCAATCAAGTCGACACAAATGTGCAAAATTTCAGCCAAAATCGGACTTTTTTTGAAGACTTCAGCTTGCCCCACAGCACAAACAGACATTATCAGATTCTAGCTCAACCGAAGTTGAGAACAAGTAAATCTTCAAAAATATGTGCTATCCTGGATATCCAAGCTTTAAATTTTAGAAAAATAAAATTTTCTTACCTCAATTTGTAAAGTTCTGAAATTACGTAAAATATAAAACACTAGACAATGAAAAAGTTCAACGCTTGGATTTCCAGGCTATATGTGCTACTTTCTCAACCCCACTGACTTGAAAACAGTGCAAATCCCAAACCGTAAAAAAGTAACAATTCCCTATCGAATTATTTTTACCCCCACTGGCTAAAAAATTTCTATATGGTCTTTGAGAAGAGGCTACACCTGTCTTGACTTAGAAAGAGACACTAAGAGCCAAAAACCTAAAACAAAACACAGAAAAACAAAAAAAGCCAAAACTCACCAGCTGGCCTAAGAATATGTGCTGTAAAATGTGCCATGTCACGAATATAAAATGTGATTGGAATAAACTTAAAGTTCATTTGACTAAATTCCAAATTTGTAAAATTAGAAAATCATAACCTTTTCAATTTGACTTTCCCTCTCCACATACAACATCCTTCTCATAAGATGACATGCTAAAAGTGCGACAATCAGAAGGCGTATATGTACTTTCGAAATCAAAATAAAAAACGAATTCGAATCAATTAAAAATGCACAAAAAAAATTACCCTCTAGATAATTGCTTTATGCTAATTATAAGAAAACGTTATTTTTATAAGATCAAGAGTTGATTTCAACACGAAAATAAAATGATTTTGTCCATTTTATAAGCATAACACTACAAAACGCATAGGTGGTTGATTTTTCAAATTTCAATTAACCAGAGAGTTGGAAATTTTACGCGCCTGAATCGGGTCATGAGGTAAATATAGACTAAAATTGTGAGTCTTCTTTTGACAGCTGAAGTATTTTCAAAAATTTAAATTCAAAGATTGGGATTTTAAAAAATTTGAGCAATACATTTCCCGTACGGAGATTGAAAACTAACAATTATAGAAAATTTTAAATGTGATTTTCTTTGAGCTACTTTAAGACGGCACTTAACGAGAACGAAAAAAAATTGATACCGAAACTTTGAGACTTTTGAGCAATCCATTTCCCGTGCGTTGATTTGAAGCTAAAAATATTTAAAAATTAAAAAAAACTTATTTTTTCTTGAGCTACTTCAAGACGGCACTTAACGTGACCAATAAAAAAAATTGAAATCCAAATTTTGAGATTTTGAGCAATCCATTTCCTGTACGGTGATTTGAAACTAAAAACTTTTGAAAAGTGAAAAACTGATTCTTCTTGAGCTACTTCAAGACGGCACTAATGTGAGCGGAAAAAATAATTTAAATCCAAATTTTGAGATTTTGAGCAATCCATTTCCTGTACGGTGGTTTGAAACTAAAAACTTTTGAAAACTCAAAGACAGATCTTTCTTGAGCTACTTCTATAACTTAATTCGAACGAAAAAAATTGAAATCCAAATTTCTAAATTAAAACTTAAACTTTTTGACAAAAAAATAGCGCACCGCGCTGAATCTAAAAATAGATTTTATTTTTGACATAATCATTACTCTCGATGTGTTTGTACGAGTTCCAATCCCATCAACCTTTGCGCTAATCTCTTTTGCACGTTAATATGTATCTTTAATTGAGCCGCGTTGAATTGTGGGATTGCAACTCGTACAAATGTCAAAAAAAGTGAAAAGTAATAATTATGACGTATGTGTTGCGGAGCACTATTGAATCCAACATAGATATTTGCACAGATATCTGTAAAGCCCGAAGGGCTAGATAGGCAACTTTAAGCTTTCTCCAGCAAAAAAAAGTGAAGCAAAAATTTGACTTTTTAAATTTCGTGCCGATGGATAGGATCTAGCATTTTAATTGTTTTCGGAGCGCGAGATAAAAAAAAGTAGGCGGCAAACGCTATTTCACATCTCTCAAACCGGTGAAATTGCATATTTTAGACACGTGACTCTGGTAGGAAATCCTTCCAAAGATGAGCTTCACTTTTTGACCAAGGCCGCAAATCTAGCCCTTCGGGCTTTACAGATTTGTGGATATTTGCGATATCTGCCATTGAGAAGTTTTCGGCTCTTATTAACCTACCAAAGCCAATGACTTCAAAAAGCTATGACAAATCTGTTCAAACTCTGTTGAAAGCAACTTCTAAAGTAGTTGAGGAAACCATGCAACTTGCTGCTGATGAACTGAAAGGATGTTGTTGACGTAGAAATTTCCGGAGACGGCTCCCGGTAGCGACGTGGATACTGCTCGTTGAACGGAACTTTTGCAACTTTGTCATCATTAGAAAACGGTATAGTTCTTGGTTGCGAGATAATGAGTAGGTATTACAAATTGCTGCAAATTGAAGGAACCCTTAAACGACGTAATTAATCGAACATAAAAAGGTCGAATAAATTTTTGAATCGAACTTTTCAAAACTTGCTAATATTGTGAGTATTCGATTAAGTTCGACAAAACATATCAAGTTCGACAAAGTTCGACAAAGAACTCTGTTCGACAAAGTTCGACAACAAGAAATGTTCGACAAATTTGACAAAAATCTAACTTCGATAAATTTGGCAAAAACTTCGTTCTACAAAGCTCGACGACAAAAAATATTCGACAATTCGATAATAAACTCCGTTCAACAAATGCAAATTCGACGAAAATTCCGTTTGTTGAGTTCTATGAATATACGTAAGATGGGATGAATTGGTAAGATTTCGAAGAACTTCATATCCAGCGTTTGTATGAAAACCGCCCGGTTTTTCGACCATGATTTCAGAGGTATTAATGGGTGAAGACGGTCACCAAGTCATTTTTAAACTACACCTCAGGAGGTGCTTTAGTTATTTTAGGCTGTGTACAATAAGAATAATCCAAAACAAGACGACTTGAAGTCGAAAATTTCGCCTAAAGTTTAAACTGCATGGGAAAAAAACAAGAAGTAGAGATGAAAGCTAATCTGAAGTCTACTTTACATACATCGAGCCTTGATGAAACAATTTTATATGAACAACGAGGCTCAAAATCTCTATAAAGATAAGATCAATTTACGAACAATGGTTGTTTAATTCTTAAGAACTAATAATCTGAAGGGCATATCACCATCTATAAAGAGTTATTAATTTGATTCTTATAGAAAAAAAAACCTTATCAGGGAAAACTTCGTCCGGGAAAAGTGACGAAATTTTGGCCAAGTGACGAATATTTTCCCCGACGAAAATTTACCCCGGCCTTAATGCGTTTACCAACTACCAGCAAGTGACGAATATTTTTCCCCGACGAAGTTTTCCCCGATAATGCAAATATGTTCATATTGGGCGCCATCCCTTGATTACTTTGTAAGAACTAATAACCGAAGGCTATATCACCTTCTACCGAGAGTTATTGATTTGATTCTTATAAAGTATATGCTTATAAGAAAAATAAATATGCTCATATTGTGTGCCATCCCTTATTTACCTTGTAAGAACTAATTACCGAAAAGTATATCACAGTCTATCAAGAGTTATTGATTTGATTCTTATAAAGTATATGCTTATAAGAAAAATAAATAAAATATGCTCATATTGTGTGCCACCCCTTGTTTACCTTGTAAGAACTAATTACCGAAAGGTATATCACCATCTATCAAGAGTTATTTATTTGATTCTTATAAAATATATGCTTATAAGAAAAATAAATATGCTCATATTGTGCGCCATCCCTTGTTTACTTTGTAAGAACTAATTACCGAAGGGTATATCACCGTCTATCAAGAGTTGTTGATTTGATTCTTATAAAGTATATGCTTATAAGAAAAATAAATATGCTCATATTGCCTGCCATCTCTTGTTTACTTTGTAAGAACTAATTACCGAAAGGTATATCACAGTCTATCAAGAGTTATTGATTTGATTCTTATAAAGTGTATGCTTATAAGAAAAATAAATATGCTCATATTGTGTGCCATCCCTTGTTTACTTTGTAAGAACTAATTACCGAAAGGTATATCACAGTCTATCAAGAGTTGTTGATTTGATTCCTATAAAGTATATGCTTATAAGAAAATAAAGAAAAAATCCAAACTGTGAATCTAAAGACACAAAGATATATGACGTAATCCAAAGAAAACCCGCGAAAATCGTCCGTGGTTATACGAGCGTGTAATTTGTAAATTAAATTTAGTGAGTTTGTCCACCGTATCGAGTACTTTCGTTTTCTAATTTTTTTATTACACCGCCGCCACCGCGAAAGGCTATCGTAATACTTTCGCTAGGCGAAATTAATAAGGGCACCTTGGTGTCAAATAGTGGTGACAAGTCGCTTTCATTTTTTCGTTTTTGGTCAAAGAGGTTATTCAGCGGGAGGAACGATAACCGGTATCGATAGTATCGGATCTAAGAGATTGAATTAGTTCCATGGAGCTCGATTTTCAAAGATAGAAGGCCACGGAATCGATACCATCCCAACTAGTTTTTTTTAACCTTGGAACAATAAAATTTCTATCCCCATTGGGATTTTGATTGGGATTTTTATCCCCACTAAAGTTCCACCGGGGCTGTGAGACAGGGGTGTTAAAAAGGTTAATGAAGAAGAAACTGATTAATGGGGTTGCATATGTAGATTGGAAGCTTGCTAACGTTACGCCCATCTAAAAGACAAAGTCACCAATTAATAACTCGACAGTTAACTAAAGACCAGTGATGTGCTTTTCATACTGATGGAGTCGTTTCTACGTGAACATTATCGCAAACAACCTAAATTAGCCGGCATATCCTATACTTAGTTAAGAATTTGATAACACTACTATTCCTGGCTAGTCAAGGTGAAACATTTCAATTCCCAAGTCAATTCCCAGAAATCGCCATATATTTATTAACCATGGCAAGGAGAGATTCATCTGATATGGAGAAAACGTTCCATTTTCTGCGAGCACAATAAACCCCTGTGTCACAGACCCGGTGGAAAAATAGGCCAAAAAATCGTCCCCGGTGGAAAAATTATCCTACAATTTCAACCCCTCTATGATTTTATCCCCATTGAAAACTGAATGTAAAAAATTGCACTCCAAAACCATCCCCACTGGAATTTTCGAGCTGGAAACAATAGATTTTCTATCCCCATTGGCATTTTGATAGAAATTTTCATCCCCACTGAGGGAAAAAGTTCTACAGGGGCACTGAGACAGGGGTGTCACAATGTCTTATTTTATCCAACTTTCAACAGTAGTTACGGAGGATACGCCATTTTGATTGAATGTTAGTCATCTGGAGGGTTCCTTTGTTTCATCTGATGTAAAGCTGGCGAGACAATCATTCATCTTGGTGAGAGCTTTATCATCTGTCACTGAGAATGAAAAGTATGACGTAATGTAATTTTTTGAAACTAAACAAAAAATGTATGAGAAGATTGAGGTTTCATTTTCACGTAAATCTCTCGACGAGTTAAGAAAAAGAAGGATGCAAAAGTCGTCAATCATTAGAGTTTATAATATTCTAGTAGGAACATCTCGAGTCGAAAAGAGTTTTGGGCAAGACTAAATTTCTTGGGGACCGCCAATGAATTGCATACCTGGTAAGAACAAATTATGAAGAAGGTATGGTTGTTATGGTTGCATGTCTTTGAAATTTCTTGGAGACCTGAAATTGAAAAGCAGTACGTTTACAAAATGGTAAATACAAAATCCAAACTAAATGTCTCAAATGATTATGATTAAATGCAACAAAAGCCCCCCTTCAGATCAGAGATAGATAGATAGTTTCGAGTTAGGAATGCGAATTTCACATTTGAAAAAAAAGTTTAAACAAATTTTATAACTGAAGCATAATCAGATTAGTAATTAGAAATGAAAATTTGTCTTGAACATTTGATCAATGGAATCTGATATAAAGTTCTGATCAGATCCCAATTCACTTATTCATCAAGCATAGTTTTGAGTATTCGAGATCCAAATCTTGATTTTGAATTAGTCCTTTTTTTCTTGTAACTTTTAACATGACTTAAATTTTCTAGGAAAGTTTATTCTAGGTGGTTATAACCAAAATATGTGCTCCAAAATGTCCCTCTATCTCCAAAGTTTCTCAACCAGGGTCATGCAGGAATTAAGCTTGACAAGAAATTCTGGTAAATTTGCACTCGAATGATTTCTCTTAATATACTGTGAATACTGAATACTGAATACTCTTGTCTCCCGAATAGACGCCCCCTGCTAGTTGTTAAGAGAAAAAAATCCATCCCCCCGTAAGACCCCCCCCCGCTAATTAAATTCGAATAATTCAATATTCTATTACAGTTTAGATAGACCATAGTATAAGAAAGCCGCGGCTGGAATGATAACATCTGAATTTCTGTTGTTCTATCTCTGTCGTATTTGATGACTATTTGTTGATCAAGAAATCAGTAATGTAGCATCTTCAATGGTAAGTTTTATTGGTTTGTCGTTAATACTTACTTCTCAGTGCGTTTTGAACATTAATGATATGCCCTTGATAATACACTTGTATTATAAAATCATTGTAAAGGAAAAATCAACACTAAGAAATTTAAACAATCACAAAATGGCTGGGCTGAAAGAACTCAAAAATTAATGAGGTGCCTCGAAATGCCTTCATAATATTTCAGTGAAATCTTTTTAGAAATCAATGAAAAAGTACGTCAAGATAATACTGTGAAAATTTCAAGCCAGCACCTTCAAAATTTATCATTTAAACTGACAGGAAAGTTGTCATCTTGAATATAGTTCTTATAATTTCAATTTTGGCGAAAAACTATTGTTTCCACAAATACCCCTAAAATATGTCCAAAATTAGTTCAAGTGTTCTATTGGGTACACCCTCGAAGATATCTAGCAACAAAAAAACTTTTTGTGAAGGAAAATAAGAGAAAAATTTCAAAAACTATCTACCAATAAAATCTTGATGTTCTTATAAAGCTCGGAGACAGAGATGGAACAGCAATTAACTGAAAAGACAATGCTGTACATATTCCAGCCGCGGCTTTCTTATACTATGGATAGACCTTAAACTTGTTAAGTTAAGGTTCGGCCTCGTGTGAGCATCACTCTCACAGTGTCGTTCGAGTGTCATTGGTATACGCCATGACTTGTCAGCTTGCGTCTGTCAAGTCGCAGTGTCTGCCGGCGCCTTGATTCTTACTCTTTTCGTAAGTAGGACCAATCCAGAATTTATTCGGAGGGCTCATATCTATCTTTCTATCATTGAGAAAAAGCAATAAACTTACACTAATCAACTGTCTCTTTAACGATTAATCATATTCCTCCATGAAACCAAGGCATCATTTCCTGCTGGGTTCTTTCGTTTTTCTTTAAAAAGAATCATCAACAAACTCTTGCACAGTCCCTTTTATTTACTTTGTTTCCCTGAAATGTAAAATTCACGAAATTTAGTTTCTAATTATATATTGCGTATTCGATAAAGGTTTTTGATAAAACAATACACCAAAACATATGGATAGAGTACAATAAAGCACGAAATATCAGCATTACTTTAGGAAGACCTAGTAAATAAAAAAAATCGAAATATGAGATAACTTATGTCTTCTTGATTAGGAATGAAAACGGAAAAAGGCTGCAGCTTATCATATCAAGATTTGATACTTTGTGCTCGTTCAAAAGATATTTCTGAGTGCAATATTTTCAAATAGAGATTCGGTAATAGAAATTCAACACCAAGATGAAAGGAAGCAAATAAGAACGGTCAAGGTTTAGAGTAACAGGAGAAAACTTTTGTTCTGATGATCAAGTTATATTTACTATAAAGAAAAAAATAATGATTCTTATCAGTAAAAAATATTTCAAAATATTTTTGTGAATTTAACAATCTGTACTCCGCTTTGTAGTAGTTAACTTCATTCTTGAATAAGAAATACCAACATTCGATTATGTTGTACAAAATCCATTGGAAATTATACGCGAACTGATGGCAATCTTTGAAGTTCGAAGTTAGGTGCTTTCCTGAAAACAAAACAATAATTCAACAATAAAACAAGAAATTCTTAATCACTATATAGCTAATTGATAATTGAGAATGAGGCTTTTTCTGAATATTGGACCTTTTGATTGAACTTCTAAGCTTCAAGAATTCCTTGAATAGATCAACTATCTGTCGCAGTCAAAAAGTCTATTCTTTACTGCTGATACACGTTTTTTTTTTAAGAAACTAGTTTTACCAAGCAGCCTAAATATTTCTTAAGAAATCGGCCTTTTGAGCCTTAAATGTTTCTTACATGTTTCTTACATTTTTCTAAACTTTTTGACATAATCAGCCTCATGGAAGGCTGGATTGGAAGGCTCTTAAGAAAAACCGAATTAAAAAATGATATTTCCTCATTCTCAGCCTCGGCATGTTTCTTAGATGTTTCTTAGTTTTTATCTGAAAAAGCTAATCAAAATTCAGAAAACGCGTGTCAAACTTAAAATCAAAAACATTCAAACTGAGCATTAGGCATTCTGAGCCTCATGTTTCTTAAAAGTGTGTTTCTTAAAAAAAAAAAACGTGCACAATAATGATCCCTTTTAAAAACCTAACATAATGTTAAAGGAGCTTTACACCCCTGTCCCACAGCCCCGGTGGAACTTTTTCCTGGGTGCTGGGATAAAAACTTCTATTGAAATTCCGATGAGGATAGAAATTCTATTGATCTAAGGTTAAAAAATCCAGTGGGGATGGTTTTGGAGTGCCATTTTTAAACATTGAATTTCGAATGGGATAAAATCAAACTAAATTTCCCAGTGTGTTTGAAATTCCAGGGTATTTTTCCACTTGGGAAATCAAGTCATACTACTAATATAATTTGCATTGTACTTTTATAGATTTAAAAGGCGCCTCTTTGTCTTGAATATAATGTTTATGCAAGGGGTACACACACAATTTCACTAAATCTTTTGGCCTGAAAGACTCTTTCGGCTTGAAAGGTCTGTTTCTCTTGAATAACTTTTAACCCAATAGATATTCATAATATTTTCCTTTAGAATTCTCGGGTAAACATAGGCGATGTTTGATCGCAGAACGAACCCCTTTTGAAAAAGACCCAAACCAATGGACGAATAGTTAAACTTTCTTATACCCCTAAAAGTTCATCTTGAAGTACACCCTAAAATAAAATGGAGTGGTCAATTTCTATATCAGATATATTGTAAAATATAAATCTCACCTCTGTACGACCAAATGCAGATGTCACACATTACTTCGAACTGGTTGGTCATCATGCCTTGCAGATTTCGATATGTGATTTTTCTGAGACAAAACGAGATCACACATGAAGACATTCATAAAAAATAAATTGCTGTGGCGCTGTGATAGCCTGATTGAACCAAGTTCCTTGATTGAACAGATTCCTGGAAGAAAATAAATTCATGAGATTCCTTAAAAAACCTTCCAAAGCTCAAGGTTGAACAGTTCATTTGGCGTATGGTTAAATTCTAGATGCCGAGTGATAACCTTAAATGATATAATTCATAAGTTAAAATATTAAAGCATTGTGTCCCGAAAAAAGTGAAGCAGAATTTAAAACTATGTTTTCTTGTCGTGCCTTTTCAGGGGGTCACCAGCATTTAATGAGTGACAAGGAGAGTGTTTTTGCCACAAAGAGATTCTATTAGTCCAGACGGAGTCCAGATGATATTTTTAAAATCTAAATATATTATTTCCCCGAACTAGTCACGTCATTTACCTACTTCTAATTTTGTTGGAATGAGAAAGTCGCATCAGATTGATCAGGTTAACTTCAATTGTTCGAATCCGAAGTTTTTGGTATTGGGTGTCAATTTAGACGTGTTTCTTAACAAGTTTCACCACAATGGCCTCATTTCTAGGGCGTCACCTGAAAAAGCTATAAAAAAAGCCATTAATTAAGACAACCCCTGTCTCACAGCCCCGGTGGAACTTTCTTTTCTTCAGTGGGGATAAAAATCCCTATTGAAATCCCAATGGGGATAGAAATTGTATTCTTCCAAGGTTAAAAAATTTTTGAATGTAATCTTTAGACATTGATTTCCCAGTGGAGCTAAAATTCTAGGGTCTTTTCCCACCAGGGAACAAATTTTTGCCAAATTTTCCAGTTGGAATGGGGTCCCACTGGGTCTGTGACACAGGGGTGATTAGCAACAAAACAAAATATAAATAAAATACTGTAAAATAACCTGCAAGCTAGCTAAAATTTTGTTTTGGCAATGCAGGGCTATTCTTGAAAAATGTTCCCTAGGTTCAATAAGGCCTTGTATACAATAAGGAACGAAAATGAATAAAGCAAACATCAGTAAACACTTTCGGTTTAGCGCCTAATCAAGTGGTAGTGGTTGTAATTCAAGAGACTTACCCATGCTGGATCATTTAATGGTTTTTCAGAAACATTTCATCGTCGGGCAATTCCTTCATGCTGACAGAGGGATGTGATGTGTAATCAATGAAACATCCGTCCTTAGCTCCTTCTCATCTTTCTTAGCCAGTTGATCATGTCTTGGCAGGCATTATACTCTTGGCTGAATCGACGGTTGAGCCATGGATGGCTTCTTTTCACCATTTCTTGTTTGATATAAGCGTTGGAATCTATCCTGAGAACGTTAAAATTTAGGAATGAGTGTGGTAATAGCACATTAAGAAATTTTGAATTAATTTTGAAAATGACCTTTTGAGGAGAGGTGTTGCAAAGCGTGAAACTGTTGAAAGATGTGGAGAGGTGTGGTGACCAAATCGATGGTAATTTAGGATGAACTTTTCAAAGAAAGATGTGACAAACCTTGACCTGTTAGAAGATGTGAAATTCACTGAGATTTGCAGTGATTTATTGAGGACTGAAATTTATTGAGATTTAAATTTTTGGAGGAGAGGGGGTGATTGTCCCGGGGGCAATTGTCCGGGGGGCAATTGTCACGAGGGGGAATTGTCCTAGAACCGTGGTGAAGTGGTAATAACTCATTGAAAAAACTGGTGGAAATTTGGAATCTCTCCGGGAGAGGTGGACAAACCCTGAGCTGTTGAAATAATTTGAAATTCACTGAGATTTGCCGTGGTTTATTGAGACTGAACTTTATGGAGGAGAGGTGTGGTGAAGTGGTGATAACTCGTTGAGATAATTGGCAGTAAATCTGGAATGAATATCTCGGGGTGAGGTGTGCCAAACTGTGGTTGGGAGAGAGAGAAAAAGAAAATGGTGGTACCGGTACCAGTGGTATTTGGAGACTGAACTTTTGGAAGGGAGTATTATGAGACTGAAATGAGGTGTGGCGATTCCGAAGTTGACTAGACTGATGATCAGTGAGTGAATTTTCGAGGAGAGGTTTCGCAAACTATCAAGTGGCAAAAATTCATTGAGAAATTCAGTGATTAATAGATTTTTTAAGGAGAGTTGAGCCAATCTTGAAGCATTAGAAAGTTAAAAAACCAGTTGTATTTTGAGACTGATTTATAAAGATATGATAGAAGTACTGAATGGTAAGCTGTGGAACTGTTTAGATATTTGGTAATAATTCATTGAAAGATTAATGGTATTTTGAGAATTGGAACTTCTTGGATCTGAAATTCGAGCCATGAAACCTGAGATTCTAGTGTAACTTTAAAATATTGTGAAGAGAGTTGACGTATCTTATGGCTGAAACTTTGAGAGGAAATTAGCAAAGCGTGACACTGAAGAGAGATGATCATAAATATACTAGGAAAAACTGGTGGTATGGCCGAATTCCTAGAAGAAACTGTGGAGGGTTGGTAAAATACTGAGAAAACTGGTGGTGTTTTGTAGTGAATTTTTTATGAGAGGTGTGGCAGCCCATGAGAGTTTGGAGAACGTGACAATTGTTCATGGAGAAAATCCAGTGGTATTTTGAACTTTTTGGGAAGGAGTGGCAAATAAAATAAAATAATATAATAAAATCTGTGGTCATTAACTGAGGAAACTAGTAGTACTTAAAAATGGGTGCAAATCGTGAAACTTTGGAGAGCATGAACTTTTGGGGAGACAAACAGAGAACTTTGGAAAGCGTGGTAGCTATTAACTGAAGAAAGTGGTGGTATTTTCGAAGCGAGTTTTCTAGGAGAGGGTTTGCAAACCGTGAAACTTTGAAACGTGGTCATTATTCATTGAGAAAATTCAGTGGTACTTTGAAACTGAATTATCTAGGTGTGGCAAGCCATACAACTGTGGGGAGAAGTGGAAATATTTCATCTAGAAATACAATGGTATTTTGGCAACAAAATCTTTGACGAGGTGTAACAAACAGAACTTGAAATTGGTGGAATTTTTAAAGTGGGTTCCATGGAAATGCCATCTCGGAAAGGGATATTCTGAAAAGGCATACTCTGGAAAGGCTGTGCAAACCGTGAAACATTGGAGATAATGGTAGAAATTTACTGAGAAAACCCAGTGGTATTTGAGACTGAATTTTCTAGGCGACGTGTAGCAAACGATAAAATTTGGTGAGCATGGTAGTTATTAACTGAGGGAACTGGTGGTATTTTCGAAGTGAGTTTTCTAAGAAAGGTTGGCAAACCATGAAACTTTGGAGAATGTGGTCATTATTTATTGATAGAATTCAGTGCTATTTTCGGACTGAATTTTCTAGCAGAGATGCGGGAAACTGTTGAACTGTTAAGATAACTGGTAATAATTCATTGAGAAATGTAATCGTATTTTGAGGATGAATCCTTTCGAGGAGGTTAGGAAACCATGGTAATTATCTATTGATAAATAGTGGTACTTTGAGATGGAACTACCACAAGAAGTCTTATAAACCGTGATTCTTTGAGTAGGGGTGTAACAAACAGAGTATTTTGGAGGGAGTGAATGTGGCAAACAGATGTGGTAAACAAAAAACTGCGGAGAGCGTGGTAATGAATGATGGTATCTTTGAATTGAGTTTTCCCGGAGGGGTGCTGCAAATCGTGAACCTGCTGAGAGAGATCTAGTGGTGTTTTGGGAGTTAATTTTCTAGGATCGGCAAGCCATACAACTGTTGGGAGACGTGGGAAGATTTCATTTAGAAATAGTGGTATTTTGGCAACGAAATTTTGATTTGAGGAGAGGTGTAACAAACAGAGAATTTTGGAGAGTATGTGATAGTAGTCAACTTTAAATTCGTGGAATTTTTAAAGTGGGTTCCACGGATTGGCCATCTCGGAAAGGCATACTCCGGAAAGGTTGTACAAACCATGAAACTTTGGAGATAATGGTAGAGAGGGAGTGAATGTGGCAGACAGATGTGACAAAACAAAAAACTGTGGAGAGTGTAGTAATGACTGGTGGTATCTTTGAAGTGAGTTTTTCCGGAGGGTTGTTGCAAACCGTGAAGCTTTGAGGAGTGAGGTGGTTGAGAAAATTCAGTGGTATTATTTTGAAACTGAATTTTCTAGATGTGGCAAGAAATACAAGAGTCGAGAGAAGTGGGACTATTTCATTTATAAAAACAGTGGTATTTTGGCAAGGAAATCTCTTAGGAGAGGCAACAAGCAGATAACTTTGAAGAGCATGGTAATGATTGGAAAGTGGTGGAATTTTATGGTATTTTGAGAGCGAATTTTCTAGGAGATTTGGACATGTGTGAACCAGCGGTAGTTCGGAACAGAAGTTATCGAGGAGAGGTGTAATAAACCAGACTTAACACAGTTTTACAGAGATGGTAGTCATTTACTGGGGAAGCTGGCTGCTTTTGGAGTCCATCGAATGAATGGTCTGGGAAAAGTTTAACAAACTATGAAACAGTGGAGAGAAGTGGTCATTACTTATTGAGAAATCTCGTGGTATTTTGGAACAGAACTTTTCATGGAGAAGTGTGGCTAATAGATAAGACAGAAAAATGTTTGTAGTATGTGCTGAATTTCAAAACCCTCATTCTGGTACTTGAAAGAAGAAGAACAGCTAGCAGAGTTGTATAATTCTTGTTATTAATACAATTTTCCTGTCCAGATGGACAGGAGGAAATATTGGTTTACATGTTAATTGCATACATACTGACGACATTGTGAGAAGGACCTATGCTAAGATAGAGAGACCACATTGATTACGGAAGTCTATCGAATAGAATTTTCAAGATTATTCGATGATATCAGAAAAAAAGATTTATTCAAAGTTTTGAAACTTTTGTGAAACACATCTTTTGGTCAGAATATGAAATGCTATTTGTATGTCTATTTTGTAACTTTTATCAAGGCCATGACTTTTGTTATGTGTTTTTTTTAGGTGAAAACTACATCATATTACCAGGCATTTGCTTGTTCAAATTTTGTTGACTAATGCTTTCCTAATAGGAGACAGATGCATTGTTTGTTTTTTAAAAGAATTACCTCCCAAGTCATTTCTTTCACTTTCAGAAAAGGGACTATTAAAATTTAGAAATATGCATTTCCAAAATTTTATAATTCTGTGTTGTCAAGTTCAGCATAACCTTTCATCTTATGTCCATGCTGCGATTTTCCTGGTCCATCCTTACATGTGCCATCTGGATTCTGAAAATCATTGATAAGTTGAAGATAGTGTTTGTAGTTCTTTGGACAGCTGGTACGATTTTGAAAGGGTGGCAGGGTCTGTTGTTGACATTGGAAGGTTTGAATACTTGACTGCGATCTGTCAATTCATCCAGCTCTCTTGGGCAGCGTTGGGTTGACTCTGCGCAAGCGTTCATGGTGCTCTTAATCCAGACTGCTTGACAATATTTTGGGTGAAGACGAACATGCTAGTAGGAATCAAACCCATCAAACCAACCATATTGTGTATATTTTTGATTGATATGTTGTTGATATAAAACTAATATACAAAAAATAAATATACAACTTAAAACAATCAAAACTATTCGAAGCCCATTCAAAGCTATGATACCAATCTTTTTTGACGAACTAATTTCTTTCAAGCACTCCTCGATAGATTTAGCTCCACACTTGTAAATCAGGGGCATTTCTCTTTGTGGGGTCCTATGAAAGAAATGACCAAACCAAAAATTGAGCAAAAATCACTCAATGAGATTCAAAAAAAGGATGAGTTTTAAATGTAGGAGTAATTTTTTACAACAAGAGAACGATTTTTGCCAATTTTTTAAGGTTTTTCTCATTATTTAGGTTTATACTAAAAAATCCATCGATATTTTAAAAGTTATCTTCCATTAAAAGTTAAAGAATACATCACTCAGAGTTTTGTGCTTACACACTAATCATATGTACAGTAATGATTGAAAATTTGAAATTCTACGTAAAAAGTTGAAAAACTGGATAATTTTTGCAATAAAACTGTAATAAAAACAATGATTAAAACATATTGAAAATAAAATTTATGATTCATCCGGGGGAACCGATTTGAAGGTCTTCAGATTAAATCTGTTGTTATGGCGACATGTGGAAATAAATTCTGATCTTTTGTACGAGATGAAGCTCTGATGTAATTAAGTGAAATTTTTCTGTGAGACAGAGGTTGCAGTTTACCGTCAAGCCATACGAGCGGGCGTGGTCGATAATCTCCCATGATAATTTTGGTTGTATGTTTTTGATTTGCAGGTCCCAAACGTGGTTGGATAACTCTGTTGATGCCCTTTTGTATTCATAGTTGAAGGTGTTATTATGGCTGTACCATCTTTGTTTGAAAGAAATCTGCTAAAAAAACCATCAATTTTTCAAAGCAATTTTTGGAACAAGATGAGTTTGCCATAAAAACGATGAAAATAGATCGATCTATCCCAGCTGGCACACAACGTTGTTTCAACGTTTATCTAACGTTCATAACGTCCATATAACGTTAGATGAACGTTGAAACAACGTTGTGTACCAGCTGGGATGAATGCCCTTTCAGCAATTAATTTATACCTCCTTCAGAAGTGTATTTTGAAAGAAAGCCATGAAATAATTGATATCTACCCTCTGTGGCATCGTATCAAAACCTCTGAACAGAAAAAAGAACAGGTTTGGGAATATGATTAATCAATCCCTTACAGTTTGTTAACTTTACATTAGATAATGATTTGCAAGAGGCAAATTTGTTTAAGATGATTTTAGAAATACATTTAAGACAATTCATCACTGACAGAAATGTATTTTATAGGGAGTTCTGGTGGATGTAAATAAACAAGTTCTTACCTAATATTACGTATGTCTCAGCTGAATATATGGATGGAATGGTTGTTTCATCAGCACATTCAGAATGTTGAACTCTGCAAAAAGGTTTTCTCCATACAAGTGCACTGTAAATACGTCCTGCTGTGTGACCCAGTGTGATCCTAAAATGAATAATTATTTGCTTTAAACAAATTTACAAAATCACTAAGTCCGACGTTCAATAATTTTTTAAAGAGTTTGAATCTAGTAAGCTCAAGATATGATTAACTAATCACTTTCAGTTTGGCACCATTTGATTACATTAGATAATGATTTGCAAGAGACACTGCACCCTTTACAAACTTGTCTAAGATGAGTTTTGAAATATGATAAAACCTACTCATCACTGACAGACATTCTATAGGAAGTACTGGTTGACAAAAATAAACCTTTCCTTACCAAATATTACGTATGTCTCAGCTGAATATATGGATGGAATGGTTGTTTCATCAGCACATTCAGAATGTTGAACTCTGCAAAAAGGTTTTCTCCATACAAGTGCACTGTAAATACGTCCTGCTGTGTGACCCAGTGTGATCCTAAAATGAATAATTATTTGCTTTAAACAAATTTACAAAATCACTAAGTCCGACGTTCAATAATTTTTTAAAGAGTTTGAATCTAGTAAGCTCAAGATATGATTAAACAATCACTTACAGTTTGGCACCATTTGATTACATTAGATAATGATTTGCAAGAGACACTGCACCCTTTACAAATTTGTCTAAGATGAGTTTTGAAATATGATAAAACCTACTCATCACTGACAGACATGTGTTCTATAGGAAGTACTGGTTGACAAAAATAAACCTTTCCTTACCTAATATTACGCATGTCTCAGCTGAATATATGGATGGAATGGTTGTTTCATCAGCACATTCAGAATGTTGAACTCTGCAAAAAGGTTTTCTCCATACAAGTGCACTGTAAATACGTCCTGCTGTGTGACCCAGTGTGATCCTAAAATGGATAATTATTTGCTTTAAACAAATTTACAAAATCACTAAGTCCGACGTTCAATAATTTTTAAAAGAGTTTGAATCGAGTAAGCTCAAGATATGATTAACTAATCACTTACAGTTTGGCACCATTTGATTACATTAGATAATGATTTGCAAGAGACACTGCACCCTTTACAAATTTGTCTAAGATGAGTTTTGAAATATGATAAAACCTACTCATCACTGACAGACATGTATTCTATAGGAAGTACTGGTTGACAAAAATAAACCTTTCCTTACCAAATATTACGTATGTCTCAGCTGAATATATGGATGGAATGGTTGTTTCATCAGCACATTCAGAATGTTGAACTCTGCAAAAAGGTTTTCTCCATACAAGTGCACTGTAAATACGTCCTGCTGTGTGACCCAGTGTGATCCTAAAATGAATAATTATTTGCTTTAAACAAATTTACAAAATCACTAAGTCCGACGTTCAATAATCTTTTAAAGAGTTTGAATCTAGTAAGCTCAAGATATGATTAACTAATCACTTACAGTTTGGCACCATTTGATTACATTAGATAATGATTTGCAAGAGGCAATGTACCCTTTACAAATTTGTCTAAGATGAGTTTTGAAATATGATAAAACCTACTCATCACTGACAGACATGTATTCTATAGGAAGTACTGGTTGACAAAAATAAACCTTTCCTTACCAAATATTACGTATGTCTCAGCTGAATATATGGATGGAATGGTTGTTTCATCAGCACATTCAGAATGTTGAACTCTGCAAAAAGGTTTTCTCCATACAAGTGCACTGTAAATACGCCCTGCTGTGTGACCCAGTGTGATCCTAAAATGGATAATTATTTGCTTTAAACAAATTTACAAAATCACTAAGTCCGACGTTCAATAATTTTTTAAAGAGTTTGAATCTAGTAAGCTCAAGATATGATTAACTAATCACTTACAGTTTGGCACCATTTGATTACATTAGATAATGATTTGCAAGAGACACTGCACCCTTTACAAATTTGTCTAAGATGAGTTTTGAAATATGATAAAACCTACTCATCACTGACAGACATGTGTTCTATAGGAAGTACTGGTTGACAAAAATAAACCTTTCCTTACCAAATATTACGTATGTCTCAGCTGAATATATGGATGGAATGGTTGTTTCATCAGCACATTTTTGAAATATGATACAACCGACTCATCACATAATTACTAAGTTAGACAAAGCCGCATTATTACTTTCATAAATGGTTTGAATCTAATAATCGCATTTTCAATATAAAGAAGATTCATATTATCAAAAATGAGGGAATCTTTACTTGTCCCTCATGTGAAAGCTACTTTAATAAGATAAAAAAGAGATCTTCTTTTACCTCTTTAGGTCTTTGCGTGGATCAAACATATTCTATGCAATCGTCATCGTAATAGATTAATAAATAAGTAGTAGGTGATCTATTACTTCATGACTTGACAGCTGAAACTCGATTTGAGTCTTTAATCTGCTGATTCACATTATGGTGTCACAGCAACGTTAATTTTATGATAATCTGATGTACTTGGAGTATGAAATCATCCCCATAAAAGTTTTTACATCTTCCTTCATTGATGATTTTAGTGCTTCAGTTGTCTCCAGGCTTCAAAAAATTTGCAATAAATTTTTAAAGTAATCCAGTAAGATTCACTGACACCTATTAAAAAATAAAGTAATAAAAAAATGAAAGGAATGAACAGGGGTATTCTGGTGCTTATTTAATCTATTATACCTAAAGAAAAAAAATAAACTAAATTAGTTACTGTAAGTATCAACCTCCAGGCTTTTTAAAGGCCAACAGAAATTGTCATCTTGACCACAATATGCGGGTGGCGAAGTTTGTGTCTTTTCGCTGTTTCCTTTTTCCTCTGGTGTTTTTGCTTTTGCATTGTTGTGAATACAAGCTCAAAATATTTCCCGTCATTGGCTCTGTTCATTCTGAAAGCATGTAAACACAATATTCACTGCTATGCTCGGTCTAAGCAAATGAATGCCAGGGTTTCACTTTTTTAAAAAATGGAGCATGTTGAGTGAATTGTCGTGAATACAAGTTCAAAATATTTACCCGTCATTGGCTTTGTTCATTCTGAAAGCATGTAAACACAATATTCACTGCTATGCTCGGTCTAAGCAAATGAATGCCAGGGTTTCACTTTTTATTTAAAAAAATGGAGCATGTTGAGTGAATTGTCGTGAATACAAGTTCAAAATATTTACCCGTCATTGGCTCTGTTCATTCTGAAAGCATGTAAACACAATATTCAATGCTATGCTCGGTCTAAGCAAATGAATCCCAGGGTTTCACTTTTTAAAAAAATTGGAGCATGTTGAGTCAATTGTCGTGAATACAAGCTCAAAATATTTACCCGTCATTGGCTCTGTTCATTCTGAAAGCATGTAAACACAATATTCAATGCTATGCTCGGTCTAAGCAAATGAATGCCAGGGTTTCACTTTTGCAAAAAATGGAGCATGTTGAGTGAATTGTCGTGAATACAAGTTCAAAATATTTACCCGTCATTGGCTCTGTTCATTCTGAAAGCATGTAAACACAATATTCAATGCTATGCTCGGTCTAAGCAAATGAATGCCAGGGTTTCACTTTTTATTTAAAAAAATGGAGCATGTTGAGTGAATTGTCGTGAATACAAGTTCAAAATATTTACCCGTCATTGGCTCTGTTCATTCTGAAAGCATGTAAACACAATATTCACTGCTATGCTCGGTCTAAGCAAATGAATGCCAGGGTTTCACTTTTTAAAAAAATGGAGCATGTTGAGTGAATTGTCGTGAATACAAGTTCAAAATATTTACCCGTCATTGGCTCTGTTCATTCTGAAAGCATGTAAACACAATATTCAATGCTATGCTCGGTCTAAGCAAATGAATGCCAGGGTTTCACTTTTTATTTAAAAAAATGGAGCATGTTGAGTGAATTGTCGTGAATACAAGTTCAAAATATTTACCCGTCATTGGCTCTGTTCATTCTGAAAGCATGTAAACACAATATTCACTGCTATCCTCGGTCTAAGCAAATGAATGCCAGGGTTTCACTTTTAAAAAAAATGGAGCATGTTGAGTGAATTGTCGTGAATACAAGTTCAAAATATTTACCCGTCATTGGCTCTGTTCATTCTGAAAGCATGTAAACACAATATTCAATGCTATGCTCGGTCTAAGCAAATGAATGCCAGGGTTTCACTTTTTATTTAAAAAAATGGAGCATGTTGAGTGAATTGTCGTGAATACAAGTTCAAAATATTTACCATTGGCTCTGTTCATTCTGAAAGCATGTAAACACAATATTCAATGCTATGCTCGGTCTAAGCAAATGAATGCCAGGGTTTCATTTTTTATTTAAAAAAATGGAGCATGTTGAGTGAATTGTCGTGAATACAAGTTCAAAATATTTACCCGTCATTGGCTCTGTTCATTCTGAAAGCATGTAAACACAATATTCACTGCTATGCTCGGTCTAAGCAAATGAATGCCAGGGTTTCACTTTTTAAAAAAATGGAGCATGTTGAGTGAATTGTCGTGAATACAAGTTCAAAATATTTACCCGTCATTGGCTCTGTTCATTCTGAAAGCATGTAAACACAATATTCACTGCTATGCTCGGTTTAAGCAAATGAATGCCAGGGTTTCACTTTTTAAAAAAATGGAGCATGTTGAGTGAATTGTCGTGAATACAAGTTCAAAATATTTACCCGTCATTGGCTCTGTTCATTCTGAAAGCATGTAAACACAATATTCAATGCTATGCTCGGTCTAAGCAAATGAATTGCCAGGGTTTCACTTTTATTAAAAAATGGAGCATGTTGAGTGAATTGTCGTGAATACAAGTTCAAAATATTTACCCGTCATTGGCTCTGTTCATTCTGAAAGCATGTAAACACAATATTCACTGCTATGCTCGGTCTAAGCAAATGAATGCCAGGGTTTCACTTTTTATTTAAAAAAATGGAGCATGTTGAGTGAATTGTCGTGAATACAAGTTCAAAATATTTACCCGTCATTGGCTCTGTTCATTCTGAAAGCATGTAAACACAATATTCAATGCTATGCTCGGTCTAAGCAAATGAATGCCAGGGTTTCACTTTTTATTTAAAAAAATGGAGCATGTTGAGTGAATTGTCGTGAATACAAGTTCAAAATATTTACCCGTCATTGGCTCTGTTCATTCTGAAAGCATGTAAACACAATATTCAATGCTATGCTCGGTCTAAGCAAATGAATGCCAGGGTTTCACTTTTTATTTAAAAAATGGAGCATGTTGAGTGAATTGTCGTGAATACAAGTTCAAAATATTTACCCGTCATTGGCTCTGTTCATTCTGAAAGCATGTAAACACAATATTCACTGCTATGCTCGGTCTAAGCAAATGAATGCCAGGGTTTCACTTTTTATTTTAAAAAATGGAGCATGTTGAGTGAATTGTCGTGAATACAAGTTTAAAATATTTACCATTGGCTCTGTTCATTCTGAAAGCATGCAAACACAATATTCACTGCTATGCTCGGTCTAAGCAAATGAATGCCAGGGTTTCACTTTTTAAAAAAATGGAGCATGTTGAGTGAATTGTCGTGAATACAAGTTCAAAATATTTACCCGTCATTGGCTCTGTTCATTCTGAAAGCATGTAAACACAATATTCACTGCTATGCTCGGTCTAAGCAAATGAATGCCAGGGTTTCACTTTTTAAAAAAATGGAGCATGTTGAGTGAATTGTCGTGAATACAAGTTCAAAATATTTACCCGTCATTGGCTCTGTTCATTCTGAAAGCATGTAAACACAATATTCACTGCTATGCTCAGTGTAAGCAAATGAATGCCAGGGTTACACTTACAAGAAATGGTGCATGTTGAGTGCATTATTTTAAATACGAGCTCAATATCTTTTCCTGTCATACACTGGAACCAGCGTAGCCTACCTTAACGTAGCAAATCGTCAATCGGAGCGATGTCAAGCCCATCTTAAAGAACAGTCATAAAGACCCTTTCTGACAAACGCGTTGAAGAAATCTACCTAATCATAACATTATCATTGCGAACAAGCCTGCTTCAACCATCCACAGTTACAGCCCAAGGTGTGCTTGCATGTAACATGACACCTCTCACAGCAAATGAAAATACACGACCACGACACTTGAAAGAAATATTTTTATTTGTTAAAATTGGAAGTAACTCCCTGAATTTCTTTCATGCCTACCTGACACGGGAAGTAATGGCATCAAAGCAGCCACCATTGTTTTCAATCATATCACCGAGATAAAAAAATGTCTGTACAATTTCAAGATTAAACTATATATAGCAAAAACAGTAGGATGAGGTACATCAACATGATTTAAACAGACTGGACATACATAATTCAAGTCTCCTTTTAGGTGACCTTTTATCCTATAGCAACGTTTGTGTATGTAGCATTGATATCTACTACATAGAATAGAATTGCTTCCTACACCCTTATAAAGAACACCACAAGGTCATTTACTTAATTTTTGTCTTTCACTCAGGCCATTATGCAGTGCGTAACCTTGGTCTTACGAGTGTTAACAATAAGGCAATTAGCTTCAATTCCTTGTTTCCACAAAAGAAGCTTTAACAAGAGCTCATTCTTTGATTCAGCAACAATAACAAGATCATCAGCGTACGGTAATTCCCAGGGACAGCCAGTTCGAAATTCTCGGGACAGAGCCTCCATAATAATTATAAATAACAGAGGACTTAGGACTGAGTCTTGATGGACACCAACCTTTGCGTTAAATTCTTCACTAAACTGACCATTAATCCTGACACACGATTTTGGACCGTTATTAATCGCTTGAACAGTTTGTACAATCCATTTAGGGACACCAAGGCTACGCATAGCCCACCATAGTACCTTCCTGGGAATGCGATCAAAGGCCTTTTCCAAATCTACGAAGGCGAAGACAATATCTTTCCTTTTGCCTAAATATTTTTCTTGTAGCTGTCGAAGAATAGAAATAGCATCAGTCGTACCTCGACCAGGGATGAAGCCAAATTGCATCTCATCGATTGAGATTTGCTCTTTGACACGAATTTCGAGAATATGTTCAAGAACTTTAAGTGAAACTTCAAGCAACTTAAGACCGCGACGGTTGCCACACTCTAGTGAGTCACCTTTACCTTTGTACAGACTGATAATGAAAGATTCATTCCATTCTACAGGAACTTTACCTTCACGAATGACCATATTTATAAGTGGTGTTAGTTTTGGATCAACACTGTCACATGAGATCTTGAGAATGACCGGAAAAATGCTACTAGGGCCCACAGATTTGCAAGACTTCATTTTCTTTATAGCTGATAGTACCATTTCCTGCGGAATTTTTAACGGGGGACCTATGATGAGCTCTGCATGAGAGAGAACAGATTCGTCCCAATCAAACTCCGAATTCAAAAGTACCGCGTAATGTTGCTTCCAAACATCTAATTTCGACTTATCATCATACACAATGACACCTTCTTTATTCTTGATAAATTTCTCGCCAACAATGTCCTGACTTTCAGATTTTAACTTTCTGGCAAGCTGGAAAACATGATTCAGCTTATCCTTGTCATGAAGATAGCAAAATCTTTCATCAGAAGCATTTTTCTTAGCAATATAAACCCCAGACTTCGCTCTACGTTTGACATCCAAGTAGGGCTCTTTTTGACCACCTTGTTTCCAACATTTCCAAAGTCTGCACTTTTCTTTCACCGCAAAATCAACGGTTTCATTCCACCACCAAGTTTCTTTACACCTCTGTTGCGATTTAGATCAACCATAGGTTGTATCAAATGACTCGAGAATGGAAGACTTTAATATTTTCCAAGACTCAATATCATTGCGTTTTGTAATTTAGCGTTAACACATTCACGAAAGACTTCGGACAAAGCAGGGTCTCTCAGTTTCCAGACACGTCTAGGGAAGGTTTCATGTCACCAATAATTAATTTGTGATAGGGTGTACATTCTTCCCCATTTATAACAGTAAAATTATGAACTAATTTAAGGTGGTTACGAGGGATAAGAATAAAATCTATTTGAGATACAGATGGTCCAGACTAGTAAGTGATCAATTTACTGTCTGGTTTGGAAATGAAAGTGTTTGTGATAGATAGATTAGCAGCTAAACAGAAGTATAGAGACCTAACACCGTCAGCATTTCTAGGACCATAACCATTTCCACCATGAACATGCCATTTCCACCATGTCGAAGCCAGCTGTATCCTTGCCAACATGACCATTTTGAGATCACCACATATTATTGAAAATTACTTTGCTGGAGTTATGGCCGTTTGAGCCAAGAGATCATTATAAAATTTGTCTTTCTCAGATTCAGGAAGACCAGTTTGAGGTACAGAGACACTGAAGAAACGGATGATTGATTTCTCTATCATGATACAGATATACATAATCCTACTGTTTACACGTTCAACTGATATAACATTTTCGATAAAAGCTTCATCAAGAAGGATACCAGCACCATCATAACCAGCAACATCACCATACCAGAAAAATTTATATTTGCTGTTTTTACCACTGATTTCTCTGGCTGAATGACCTTTCCAGCGAGATTCTTCGCACAGATTGAAATTTCGCGACGTGAAACTGTGTCTACAATTTCTCCAGATCTACCTTTCATGGTTCCGACATTCAAAGTATTGTGCGACTAAGGTGACTGAGGTTTGTAAGGATTTGAATATCAACTTAGAGGCAAGTGACATTGACAGGGCCCATCGTGTGGGAAAAGATCGTAAAACTATGATTGTTAAATTTTACTCCTTCAATAAACGAACAAGTATCTACAAAAATAGGAAAAATGCTACGAACAAAAATATAAAAGTTTATTTGGATTTGACGAAACAGCGTCTCAAATTGTTGGATGAGGCCAGAGAGTTGATCACGAGAGATTGTAACGTTGAGTACGTATTTGGAGACATCAACTGCAATGTGGTTGCGAAATTGAAATCCTCCCAGTACAAGTTCTTCGACAACATTCACACGTTCAAAGATATGATTTTGCGTACAGAGTAGTCCATCTTTTGTCATGTCAACACCCTTGATGTATAGCATCTATGTATCTTTGGTGACATAATCTGACATAATCTTGAAAACATAGAGTTTTTTTTTCTGTTGTGATTTTGTTTTTCATCAAACTCTTCTCTTTTTTTCCATTATAACATTTTTTAAACCATCTGCCGTTTTTGCATTTTATATAATGCCCTTTTTCTACACTGAAAGTGATTATTAATTGCTTTTCTTTTGTCTTTTTATCACCTGCACTTTGATTACGGGTGTGATTACCATTACATTTGTGTTCGAGTATTTTCTACCTAATTACTTTTTATCAACTCTTTTTTTTTCTATAATGTCTTGTCGTATCTTTTTTACTATTTTATGTGTATGTTGGAGCTACATCTGTAAGGTTTGTTTTGGTTTTGGATTTGTCGAACCGGATGGCTTGATATGGGAATAAGTCTACAGCAGTATAGAGCGTGCGTTGGAAATTTTAACTCTTGCAAATATCTTTTCGGGAGAGTAAGCCTAAGTCTATGTATTAATCTTATGTTTTGGGGGTTACCAAATCTTCTCCCCTATCGTTTCCATCTTTTCTGGTTACAATATTTTTATACACTTTTTCAGCTTAGCCTTCTCCTTTTGGCAGGAGATATTGAGTCTAACCCGGGGCCGAGAGAGAAAGATAACACCTTATCAATTTCTCATTGGAATCTAAACAGCGTTTGGGTTAATAAATTTTCAAAGATTGCTCAAATTACTGCCTTTCTGAGTGCTCACAAGTTTGATATCTTCTGCGTTGGTGAGTCGTTTCTCGATTCTTCTATCGAGAGCGATGATTCGAGGTTGAAGATAGAAAATTATGAGTTGCTCAGATGTGATCACCCATCTAACTCAAAAATAGGTGGTGTTTGTCTTTATTATAGAGAGGGTCTTTCTGTTGATAGAAGGCCTGAGTTGTCTTCTCTTGACGAGTGCCTTGTTTGTGAAGTTAAATCTGGTTCGAAAAAACTTCTTCTTTGTCTTCTCTACCGAACTCCTAGTCAAAATGCAGAAGAATTTTCTGCATTTAAACAAAAATTGGAGGAAACTATCAGAAAAATTTATAATGTTTCTCCTACTTTAGCTATTTTTCTCGGTGACTTTAACGCAAGAAACTCAGTTTGGTGGACTGGTGATATCACAAATTCTCAAGGAGAGGACATTAGCGAGTTAGCTTCACAATATGGGTTACATCAACTGATTGATGAGCCGACTCATCTTCGTCCTGGGTGTTCTCCTTCTTGCATTGATCTTATTTTTTCATCTTCGCGGACTCCTATTTTAGACTCCGGGGTTTTACCTTCACTTAATCCACGTTGCCACCACCAGATACCCTTCGTAAAACTAAACTTTCAAACTACATTCCCTCCAGCCTATAAACGCAAGATTTGGGACTTTTCTCGTGCTGATGAGAGGGGAATCGTGCTTGCCCTGAATGCCATTGATTGGGAAACCTCCTTTCTGGGACTCAACGTAGAAGATCGTGTTTCCCTTCTCTCTGAATACATACTGAATATTTTTTCTAATTTTGTTCCAAATAAAACTATCACCATCAGAGACAAAGATGCGTTATGGATGACTCCTGAGATAAAGCAGATGCTTTTGGATAAGGCTAAGATATATCGTCGTTGGAGAAAATGGGGAAATCCTTTAGATGGTCAGGCACTTGTTGACATGGTTGACAGGTGTAGATTGGCCATCAAGACTGCCAAGGATAACTATTTTTCTCGTCTTGGCAACTCTTTAAATGATCCAAACATAGGAAGTAAGAAATACTGGTCTACTCTGAAGCAGTTTCTGAACGTACGTAAAACCCCGAAAATTCCACCTATTCGAAATGAAAGAAACGTCCTTGTAAGCGATGTTTCTGAGAAGGCCGATATTTTCAACTCTTTTTTTTCAAACCAATGCTCACTTATCGATACTGGCAGTGTTTTGCCACCTGAACAATTTCTTACTAACTCCAGACTCGATAATCTTGTATTTGAAGAAGAAAAAATCGAGTCTATTATTAATTCTTTGAATGTTAACAAGGCCCATGGGTGGGATAATATTTCTACTCGTATGGTCAGAATCTGTGGTAAGTCTCTAGTAAAACCTTTGCTTAGTATATTCAATCTTTCTATCAACTCTGGCATCTTCCCATCACAGTGGAAGAAAGGAAACGTGGTTCCTGTCTATAAAAAGGGAGACAGGAGCATAGCCAAAAACTACAGACCAGTGTCTCTTCTTCCTGTGTTTGGAAAAATATATGAAAAGTGTATTTATGATACACTTTACAGATATTTTGAAAATAACAACTTATTTTCTCCTTGTCAGTCTGGTTTTCGGGAGGGGGATTCCTGCATTTCTCAGTTGTTATCCATAACGCATGATATTTATACAGGGTTTGACAAAGATCCTTCTCTAGATACCAGGGGGGTGTTTTTAGACATTTCAAAGGCATTCGATCGGGTGTGGCACGATGGCTTACTCTTTAAACTCAAATCTTATGGGGTGACTGGACCGTTACTTTCCTTAATTCGCAGCTTTCTTGACGATAGGCATCAGAGAGTTGTGTTGAATGGGAAAACATCTGAGTGGAAGCGAATCAATGCAGGGGTACCTCAAGGCTCGATTCTTGGTCCATTGTTCTTCTTAATTTATATTAATGATCTTCCAGAAAACCTTGAGTCAAAACCCAAGATCTTTGCTGACGATACCTCTTTATTCTCTCTTGTGATTGATCAACTCTTGAGCCTTGATGTACTTAACAGAGATCTCTCCAGGATAACTGATTGGGCTCATCAATGGAAGATGTCTTTTAACCCTGACCCATCTAAGCAAGCTGTTGAAGTCTATTTTACCTGTAGACTCACTCCTCCTAATGCTCCAGTAATATCCTTTAATAACTCTAATATCGCGACCAGTGAGTACCAGAAACATCTTGGTTTAATCTTAGATTCAAAACTTTCTTTTGATCGCCATCTAGATGAGAAGATACAAAAGGCCAATAAAGGAATTGGTCTTATTAACCGACTTCGCAAGCATGTGCCTAGGAGATCTCTACTAACCATTTATAAATCTTTCATTAGGCCTCATCTTGATTATGGTGATATCGTATATGACCGCCCAGGAAATGCTACCTTTGTGCAGAAGCTTGAATCTATTCAATATAATGCCTGCCTTGCTATAACAGGCTGTTTTCGTGGAACGTCTCAAGAAAAACTATATTCAGAACTTGGTCTTGAAAGTCTTGCTGACAGGCGCTTTGCTAGAAGAATGACATTCTTCTATGGAATTATTAACAATTTAGCCCCTTCGTATTTACGTAACTACCTGCCAGTAAGACTTACAGCACCAGGTGGCCTTAGAACAAGAAATCCTATTTATCCTCTTAATATACGAACTGAACGTTTCCGTAACACTTTTTTTCCGTACTGCATATCTCAGTGGAATGTTCTGGGAGGTAATATACGAGATCTACCTTCAATTAAAACTTTCAAAAAAGCAATCTATGAATTTTTGAGACCCAAGCAATCCCATGTTTTTGATGTTCCTGACATTCAAGGAGTGATCTTTCTTAATCGACTTCGGGTCGGTTTCAGCCATCTCAACGAGCATAAATTTAGACATGGCTTCCGCGACACTTTAGACCCTTTCTGTGGTTGCCGAACTAACTCTGTTGAAAACACTCAACACTTTCTTCTGCACTGCTCTATATATTCCCATGCAAGACAATCTTTGTTCGACAAACTTCAGACCCTAGGCATTATTTTTCATCCGCCACTTAACCCTCCTTTTTTCTGTCGGCTTTTATTATATGGGGATGAAAGTTTGACTTCAAATCTAAATAAATCTATTCTTTGTTCTGTTGTTGAATTTCTTAACGAAACTGGAAGGTTTAGCGGTGCTTTATTTTAGGCTTTTACCTAAACAACTGTAGCTTCCTTCTCCAAGATTTTTTATTTTCTTTATTTACTTATTTATTTATTTTTTACATAGTCTAGTACCTCTGGCGATATAACGTTAGTTCCTAGCGGGGGGAGGGACTATATTTTATGTTTAAGTAATGTTTTGTAATATATGTTCGTAGTGTACACGTGTCTTTGTTTCAATAAAGAAAAAAAAAAAAAAAAAAAAAAAAAAAAAAATTCAAAGTACCAGAGCGAATTTTGTAAATATTTTAGTTTTCATAATTGGCTGTCAGGACCATGTGTAACATGCATGGGTCAATAAAGCCAATCTGAGTTACCCAGCACACTAGATTAGGCTACTCGCCACAGAATACGCAACCGTTCGCGACTAACTATGTACATCCATTCACTCATTGACACGGAAAACACCTTGAGTTACAGAGAAAGGACTTTGAAGAAGAGTTGATGCATGAGTTTTATGACCGGATGTCCTTCCTGTCGTCAACCTACAGTTGCAGGGCTGAGTATTGTTACAGAGATACTAACTCACCGGAAGACACAGTGTAATACATGATCACCTGATCACCCGACAATGTCTATTTATTCATTTCATTCATTTATTTATTTAATGAATTCCCCTTCACAGGCATTTCTGCCTCTCCGAAAGGATCTACAATAAAGTTGTTTACAAAAAAATCGTTTTGTTAAGTCCGGAATTCTAAAGTTTTCTTCTATCCCGTTTGGTTGCTGGAGTCTTTGCGGTCTTTCTTTCCATGCTTCGTCCAGGTTAACCTTGAATTGGAACACGGTTTTAGATTTGACGACGTCAGCTGGTAGATTATTCCAAGGACCTTTGTTCGATAGTAAAATGAATTGAACTGTGCACCTCTCACACCATCTTTTGGGATTCGCTCAATGAGTTGAAGGTTGTGTTCATGGTTCCTTGTGACACGCATCTGGTGCTGAAGATCTATCGTAGACATTGAAATTTTTGTATATTTCAATCATGTCGTTCCGCTCTCGTCTATACGCAAGCGTCGGAAGATCGAGTCTGCGCAAAGATCGGAAATATATTGGATCAAGAGAACGATGAAACCAAAAAGTGTCAACCACTTGTCAATAAACCACCCCGATCTTAAATCAGCAGACTCTCACTTCAGTCAATCCTCACAGTAAAACCGAATAAGCCAGCAAGTAAACTATTAGTTATTTATACAGGACGCCGAATACTTGACCTGTCGCCAGAGCCCTCGATTTGTGTTAACCAGGTGGACACCGCGTGGAGGGAGAGGGTTGACTTCTGAGGAGAGGCTATCCAATGAGGCGCCGGACGAAGATACATCTAATATGTGTCCATCACTCAGCTTGACCACCCAAACCATGCTTAATCTTGAACATTGCTATGAATAATGTGTTTGTCTGAATAAACAAAGAGAAATAATGAAAACATAATTCAAAGTGTGCGAAATCCGTGATTTTTAACATATTTCTGTCATGTATGGCTTAAAAAATTCTTAGTCAGATTTGGTGATATTTTTTGGTATTGCTACTGTGCCTGACTATGCATCGCCGTGCAAGAAATTAGGAAAAATCAAACACTGTGTCATTCATGGCACCCTTACAACAACACACAACAACAACAACAACAACAACAACAACAACAACACTGGTACCTCAACAAGATTGGTAGTCTCGATACTGAGAAAAATCAATTTCAAGTAACCTCCAAGAAAGTAATTACTCCAGACTTCAGTGGATGCAAACGGGAAATCAGATATTACCTATGAATAAATTAGCACGCAATAACGGTGTGAATTTTCCCGCACAACATCCTATAAGTATAAGCTCAATTATCAGGATTTTATTTCCATAATACGGAACAGATAATTTTGGACCCTAACTGCTGGAGTATTCAAGATGCAGAACTGAACTGAACATTAAAATATAATTGTTTGATGGTGTTTGATTAATTCGATCAGTTTGAAAAGTTCGATTGATCAGGTCTGGTTTTGTCACATTTGAGAAGGATCTTTAGAGCAAACTGTTGTAGTATGCTAAAAGAAAAATTCGATTTGATGACCGGCTTATTCAATCGAACTTGTCGAACCAATCAAACAATCAATCTAATCAAACGATTAAAGTTAAGTGAATACTCAATATTTTTTTAAAAATTGTGAGTGTTCGATTAAGTTCGATCAATAGGTTTCGGTTTGATCCGTTCGATAACCCGCAATTTTGTTCGACAAGTTTGTGCCACTCCAGTTAGTCACACTAGAGTCCCGCCGAATTGCTTATCAAAGATTAATTCTGCGGAAGCGCTTTATCAATTACTTGACTCGTGAGCAAAAAATGCGCCGCAAAATTTACAAAAGGATATTTATGAAAAAATAAACCAGCGCTTTTTAATAAACTTGACACTTGATAAAACTATGAAATATTACCTAAATTTGGTGTTGGTCTTGTGCGCCACAAATCAGTTTATGAGGACAGACAGGGATAATACTTCTTGCATGGTCAAGAGATTCGTACTCTTTGTACAGTGTTTAGTTTTCAAAGAATTTGAATGACACCTGTTGATAATGACACCCCTGTGTCATAGACCCGCTGGGACCCCAGCCCCTCTGGAAAATTTGGGAAAGACTTTGTCCCCAGTGGGAAAATGCCCTGTATATTCAGCCCCACTGATAAATTGACTTTGTTTTCATCCCCATTCGAAATCCCACTGAATTCTTCTTGGAACAACAGAATTTATATCCGGATATTCGGATTTTAATGGGAGTTTTTATCCCAACTGAGGAAAAAAGTTCCACCGGGGCTGTGAGACAGGGGTGTATAATGAGATGTGTAGTAATTAATTGGAACTCTAAAGCTATAAATACGCTTTTCAAGTCTCTGCAAGTGTACGTTGCAATTCTAAGGTTTTGTAGGAGAAAAGCGTCGAGGCAAGAACAGAATAATTTGTTGGGCCGAAGATCTACAAATGTTTTACCACACATTCCATATAAAATGAAAATTTGTACTTTGAGGATTGACTCTTTACGCAGGATCGACGTTGAAACAATGGTGTTGCCAGCTGGTTTCGTATCAAATCGCCAAGTGAATTTTAGCTTGAAGCTCCAGTTTATATCTCAAACATAGTGTGAGCAAGCTGTCCAGTTGTGAGCACGAAGTGAGGTTTCCAGAGTTCTTTCGCTTTGAAGAACTCTTTTTACAACCTGAAATAAAATTGATATATCAATCATACATCGTTTCCCAAAGAGATCAGGAATACTCTATGACCTAAAAAGGAATATATAAGCAGGAAAAAGAAAACATGGAAACTGGTGACTTGACTTTATAAAAATTGGTAAACCCCCTTAAACTTAATTAACTCATTGTGGAACATAAACACAGACCACAATAGAATTAAAACTCTTTTGGAGACTTCGGCGTATTTGTTGATCTTTGAAATCAATTTTGAGTGTTAAAGTTGATATCCCAAACACCGTTCATACCAAAGGGTTTTCTTATACTATATTCACAATACTTTGTTTAAAAAACAAAAACTTTCACATCGCATTACTTTCAAGTACTTTAAATTCTGTATAGCTCATATACTCTTGTTTCCCGAATAGACAGGGGGGGTCCGAATAAGCAGGGGGTAGGAAAATTTTCCAAATTCTAATAAGTGGGAGGAGGTGGAATAAGAAGGGGTAATATTATTCGAATTTAATTAGTGGGGAGGGTCTTTATAAGAGCGGGGTGGATTTTTTCTCTTAGCTATTAGCGGGGGGGGCGTCTATTCGGGAGACAAGAGTACTACTCTGTATATGATTTTAGAGCTTGTTTTAGGATCAGAGTCAAAATAAGATTTGTCAAAAACATGAGAATGAAGGACTGAAAGAGTTTATGAACGATCCGAGACCTAATCTTCCAAGATAAATTTCAAAGACGTGAAACGTGCTTCCCTTAGCAGGCGCGGATACAGAGGGAGGCTATAACCAATGGAGGAGAGTGCACTTTATTATCGTATTACTTCATATGGAAACTAATTACTCTCCATGAATAAGATAGCCTACCTCCTGTATCCGACCCTGCTTAGAAATACGAATAGAGATGTTCCGGTGAAAATTAAGTCTTTGTGGTCAAATATATTGCAAATATTAAAAATAGATGGCTTAAAAAAATACAAATTTGTTAGACTGAAAAATTGGTTACAAGGAATCATCTTCTAAATTAATATTTGAAAATATGTTTACAGCCCGCTTTAGGTGTCATTAGCTGAATAAATCCTTTTCTAGTAGAGTTCTCTTTGAGATATGCGTGTTGCCAACGTCCTGGTAAAGTTTTTAAGATGAATGAGACATAAATTCTAATTCCAATACAATACTATATTTCCGGATCTAGTGCGTCAATTCTTTGATGATTTACCCCACGCTTTCAGCCGGAATAAAAAACCACAAAGGCAGAAAGTTGTCTCTAAATTTTTGCCTACAGCTATATTTAGAAGGGGAGATTTTAAACCTTAAGCCAGAAGAAAATAGTAAAATAAAAGGTACCTCAAAACCAAACTTTCTGCAGCAAATCTTGAACGATAACAGCTTCTCTACTCTACTCCTTTTTTTTGAATCCAAAAAGCCTTCCGTCATAACTTCCATCATCGCGTGCTTTCACACGTCGTCCTGGTGAAAAGAAAAAAAAAAATTAGAATTGCACTCGCGAAAAATGATATTTGCAAATTAGCCTATTATGATTGGCCAAGATTCGCATTAATGATTAGCTGTATGCTGCCAAAAAAAATCGCGATAACGTGATTGGTTTTCTAGAAGACGACCAAATGAGGAAATACAGTGAACGCTCTCTAATTCGACGTTCTACTATTCGATAAGCCCTCGTTTTCGATCAAATTGAAAGTCATCGTCAAATTTCCTTAAGAAACTCTCATAAACTACGCTCTACTATTCGACATTCTATTATTCGATAAGCTCCCGTTTTTGATGAAAATTTGAAGTCCCTTGCAGGTTTTTCGCTCTCTTATTCGATTTCTAGCGTGCAAAAAGGCCTTTAGGACGGAGTTCGAAATTCAAATTTTCGATTGTTTTGCGTTTGAATTATAATTTCGAAATTCGATTCCTCAAAACTTTTCAAAACAGGCAAATATCGAAAGTTTTCTTCCGAAGAACTTAGGTTTTCGGCTAGAACTTAGACATCTGTCCAATCGAGTCTCGCTCATATTTTTCTTTCTCAGCTCTATAATTCGATATTTACCTCGTGTTTATCGGATTAGGGAGACTTCCTACTATTCGATACGCTCCTGTATTCGATGAAAACCCGATTCCCCTTGAATATCGAATTAGAGAGCGTCAACTGTAATCACAACATTATTGCGCTTTTTAGATGCGTTAATGATTGGCTGTTATCTTAGAGTAATTAAAACAACCAATCTATTTTCTAAATAGTGACCATTAAGTATTAAAACCATGACACTTTGATATTGAAAAAAAACTGACTGTAAACATAAATCTTTAAATGATTCTTCTCTTGAAAGAAAAATTCAAATAGATTAAAAAAGACCGGATAAAGTGTGCTTAAAAACCTGTTTACATCGATCGTGCGAGAGTGCACGTTAGGCCAAAATTCTTAACATTCGGCTTAAGGTTCGGCCGCACACTCCGCCCGATCAATGTTACATTTCCATCAAGAAATCGGCGGACACAATCTGCATGTTTATATTTTTTTGTTTACTCAGCGGTTTTTCTCTTTCTTGATTGGTTGAAAAATTATCCATTGGGATGTGCACTGCTCCTGTACGCTCAAAAAAGTTTAAAATTTTCAGCGTAGAAAAGAGCACAAAAGCGTCGTACGCATTTTGTGTACGAGGAAATTTAATTTGTGACGTCAATGTGCTATTTAAGGACATTTTGGCCTATCGTACACGCTCGCGCGAGCGATGGAGACAGACTTTAAACGCCACTGCTAATATATAATAATAATATGAGAAAAAAGGGAAATTCCCCAGGAAGTTTCTTTGAAACCACGGTCGATTTGTAAGTGCTCTAAAGTAGGTTCAGAGGACAGAGTATTAACTTAGAGTTTTAACGCTAGACTTAGGACTTAATACCTTTGGATCTGAGGGTCCAAAAGCTCAAAAATAGTCCACGAAGGCTCAAAATATAGCCTAGAAGTCTGCCAACCTACCCATCCCAAAATGAAATATTCAATTAAATTAAAGAGATCGACTTTCTCACCCGAACTTTATTTAAATCTGGAAAAACGTTAAAATAGCCGCAATTCTTAATATATTTCGACCATGATTGTAGCTTTGAAGCTATATCAGATTGTAGCTTCCATTCCAATTTTGCGAGACTTTTTTATTGTTTTATTTCTTCCTAACTTAGATAATCTCTTTTCCAAATTACTTCAGTTCTGCTTTGTATGGATTCCAGTCTCATGATTCTCTCAGGCATTTTAAGGCATGTCCAAATTTTCCGTAAATTAAACACCAATAGCACTCGCTATGAGGTGTTCATTCATACCTTTTTGGAAGCCTATTAGTGTGTAGAATATGAAAAGTGCTGTTCGATAATTGTTTTGTTTGCCTAAATAAAGATATATGGATTAATAATGCAAAAAAATGTAAAAATGCTGACGTCAGCAAAACTTATTTTTTAAATAACTTTTGATTGGCTTAATTTTAGATGCTGAAATTTTCCAGAATGCAAGAGAATATTGAATAAATCACATTTTGGATCAAGCATTTTTGTAAAAATATGCTGACGTCAGCAAAATTTTAAAATATTTTTTGATTTAAAATGTGCCTATTCACGATGTCCTACTTTGGTTAAAATTTCAGCATCTAAAGTTAAGCTAATCAAAAGTTATTCAAAAAATAAGTTTTGCTGACGTCAGCATTTTTACATTTTTTGAAATATTTATTCATATATCTTTATTTAGGCAAGCAAAACAATTATTGAACAGCACTTTTCATATTCTACACCCTAATAAGCTTCCAAAAAGGTATGAATGAACATCTCTTGGGGCGAGTACTACACGTTTTTTGCGAAGCGAATTTATGAGCGAAGCAGTTTTGCTATATTGTGTGGACGTACCTTTAACTTCTATCCCAAGCAAAAATTTGCTATGAAATTTGCTATATAAATCAGATCTTCAAACGATGATTTTATCAAAATGACCTTGAATGGTTTGGCTTGAAGCTACGAAAACTTTCTCGGTTTGGTAGCTAGGACTGCGAAAAATGCCGTTTTAAAATGGTGTACCCTAGCAGTGAACGACAACAAAATTACCGGAAGCCGAAACACGGACTTAGAATCTGAAGTTGATCAAATTGACGCGCGCGGGGAGGCACGCATCTAAGCAATCTAAGCAGTGGTTCTTCGGTTTTAAATGTTTATTTTGCTGTTAAATGGAAAAAAATTAGTTTGAACGGTGACAGAAAGGATATTCATCATCCCTTGACTTTTAGCAGCAAGTATCAAGTATCAATTAAGGTAAATCAATGAGTGGTTTTTACAAGTCGCACGGGAGGAGTGCTCTTTTAGTGAACGAAACTTACCTTGCAAAACCAAGTGGATATTCTATGATAAAGAAGTACGGAGGTAATCAAATTTGTCGAATTTGTCAAGAAATAAATCAAAACTGCCCAAGAACCAACAAGCCATCTTTGTACATTTTTGTTTTTGTTTTATTTTTATGTTTTGATGATTTCGCTCGACAGACGATTCGTGATTCGAATAAAACTGTTCGATCGTTCGACAAATATCGTTATTTTATTAAGGCACCATTTACACTAGAATAACTAGAAGGAAAAAAAGGGCGATGCGCGAGGGCGGGCGGCGGGGGGTGTTGTGCCGCCGTGGATTATGTGGTGTGTTTGGGGTATTAAGGCTATTACGAACCCTTATACAATACGGCTAGTTTTATATAATGAACACGTTTATAAGGAACTCGAGGCTGAAAATGGTCCAAAAAATAAGGAATTGTTTAGGAACTGCTCAGGCTGAGAATAAGTATAACTCGTTGGTTGTGAAAATCAGCCAAAATAATCAAAATTAGTGGCGTGATGCTGCACGCACGTGCGTAATAAAAATTCCTTAACAAAGTTTTTCAACATTGTGGCGGCGCAAGAAAAAAAGATTTTACAAGATGGTAGCCCAAGATATGCGCACATGCACAAAAAAATAATGTGAGGGAAAACTGTTTGGAGTTCCATTTGGTAGGTTATTTTCATACTTCTGACTTTTAGATAATTTTAGATATACAATGCATGGTGAAAGTTTGCAAACTAACCTTTTGATAACACTGTCACTGTCTCCCCATTCCATCATCATGTCTAAATTCCATCGAAAGTGCAAAAGGGCATAGATATGATTTACAGTAGGATTTCAGTTTTCGTTAGTTTCATCAATTCCCATCTGGAAAGAAGAAAATTAACTATATCGCATAATTGTTTTGCAAATTAAGTAACCCTAGAAAGCATGAAAAACAAATTTAAAGAATGAAGCTCCACTGACTCTAGAATCAAAACAACCAGACGGTACTAATCATCGAGAAATTTGATTCTTGAAGTAGTAATCCAAACGGTTGGCAGACGATATCATCCACCAGGATGCAATTGAAAATTTTCAATCTATGGACCTAGACGTGGGTTGGGTTTTTATCAATTAGGGGCATCCGTACCCTTTGATCTAACTTAGGATCCCGTAGGGACCTAGCCGAGGTCGAGACCTATTTCACCGGTACAGTATGGGCAAATTTCAGAAAAATACTTAGAAAACAGTTAAAAACACTAGAGGAAGTCAGAGAATCAGGATAGAAAATAGGAAAGTAGAAAATAGGGGGAAAGTAAGAGAGGATGCATGCTATATCATCTCTGATGATATCGTTTGCCAACAAATCCAGACGGTAGTAATCAAACGACCCTGCCTATGCCCCGGACAGTCCGGGGTTTTTTTGATGCGTGCCCGGGGTCCGTATTATTTGTTTTTGAGAGACTACCCCGGACGCCCCAGACAGCCCGCGCGGTCGCTTTTTATAGAAGAGCTGACCGCGCTGGCTTTTTTCTAATTCATTGAAATATTCTTCCGTGGACAAACGCCGTCTTCCAAAAGATCTTGTAATGTCCTGATTTTGGCGTTTCGTGTGTGAGGCCTGTATTTGAACCTTAAATCTCAAGCGTGGTTTGTTCAGCAATCAAATTCTAAAATCTACTGAAAAATGGATCCTGATCAGACAGAGAAAGGTAAGTAAAGTTAGTTTTTTTATTTTTAATTAAAATATAATATACGTCCGGGGTAAATTTATGGCGCAAAAATTGGAGCCCCGGACGTAGGTCCGGGGAAAAAGTTATTTTTTTCAGACCCCAGACATTTGCCCCGGCCTGTCCGGGGCATAGGCAGGGTCGTGTAATCAAACGTTTGATTGTGATGATCTAAGTAATCAATAATGATCGATAATAATCGAAGGTAGTCAGTGACCACCTATCAATTTTATCGGTGATCAAATACTCAATTCCAGATTATGGCATTTTCTTTAACCATTCTCGATTTGTTCAATCATTTCGATTACTTTTCCATTACCTTCAATCTTATTGAATACCTTCGATTGTATTGAGTTACTTTCCATAACCAAACGATTACTTTGATAATCCATTACTATGATATATCTTTAAGAAAAACCAAAAAACTGACCTTAAAACCAAAGCACAAAAAGAAGCCCCACCATAAAGATCGACCCCTTATTACCCAGCCATATTCCCTGCCATTTTGTGTGCCTTTGCTGCCTGTAACTCATATCGCACATTCTATTTGGTTGGAGGAAACGAAAGTGGTTTTTGCGCGTGAATTGGATGTTTTAATTGGCCGAAGTTAACTTGGTTTCATACTGGAAACATAGTACTTGAAAAAATCAAAGGCTGGAAAGTACTCAATACAATAGAAGATATTCAATATGATTGAAGGTAATCGAAAAGTAATCGAAATGCTTGAACAAATAAAAAATGGTCGAAGATAATGCCATAATCTGGAGTCAAGTGAGTATTTGATCACCGATAAAATCACTGACCACCTTCGATTATTATCGATCATTATTGATTACTTCAATCACAATCGAACATTCCATTAGTATCGTCTAGAAACAATAAAGAAATATGTATATAGTATATGTGTTATTTAATATGCCTTTGTTTTTTGTTGCTGTGATGCTTAGGCTTTTAATTATTTAGCATGACATCATGTCCTTAAAAATGTCTATAGTCAATTCATCAATGTAAACAAAAGTAATCACTTAAATCCTTGACCTGGTAGCTTTGTTTGTTATTGTTTTGGTTGGATTCAATTATTTTAAGAATGCATATCCAGATATTTCAGAAAGAAAAAAAACATTGAGAGAAAGCTTAACACGGGTTTACCAAATTACAGTACAACAAACCATTTCAATGTGAGGCAAAATTTTTTATGGGTGAGATGAACAAGCCTTTTTCAGTATAAAAAAGCTACCGTCAACTGCTCTAACTTGGAACGATTGGTTGAAACACGGGACTGTTGATATCTGGTCTGTATTTTCACCTACTGTTAAATCTCTTTGACAACAAATTTGTTTTGATAACTCCAACAATCTTATCAATCATACTTTCTGTCTGTCTGTCATAACATGTCATGATAACTTTATAGTGCGCCCTTTTCAACTTATCTTTATGATATCAACAGTCCCGTGTTTCAACCAATCGTCCCAAATGGTAAAAAATCAAATTTTTGCAATTTCTGCTGATGTCATCAAAATTTTTAAAATAATTTGAAAGTTAATTTTGATTTACATAAGCGTCCTGGAAATGTGTGCATATTAAGCTACAAAAATTGAATTTTTGTGATCTTTGAGATGTGATTGTGAGAAAAGTAGAAGACGTTATGTTTTGTGATCACTGAGTGCATTAAAAATATATTTTGGAATAAATCGGTGTGTCGTGTCGTTGTGTTGTATCCCTAGGTGAAACCAAGCATGTAACAATCATTATCAAGAAATACAATTGACTTACTTGGTGGTTCGCTTGGATGGTTGAATACTAGAGTCAGCTCTCCACTGCTCAGTAGTCCTTGATAGTTCTTGATTACCATGATTCAGCTTTGCAGTTAAGGTGGTTGTCTAAAAATTTGAGATAGTCATTACTAAATACAATCAAAATTCATTGAACCGCAATCAAAATTCATTCAACCACATGGTTATTGCAAATAAAAAAAATGATAACAAATAATAACTTGTGTAAATACAAAATAATTCTGTCCAGTAAAATGCCAAATTGGTTTCATTAAAATCCACTAACTAACCAACTACAAATCAACTAACCAGTTAAAGCTTTGACACTTTGGATGTTTTTACCTCCTTTTTTCAAGAAATTAATGCGTTCCATCAATGTCATTTTATGTTAGATACAGTAGACTGTTTTCTTAAACAAGAATGAAAAGGGCAAAGTTAGATTTGAAGTGGTAACTACGGAAATTTCTTTGAAAATGAATGGAATTCTAATATTCTTATAGAGTGTATAATATATACTAAGGCTTTCTCAATGTAGCATTGAATTCTATGAATAGAGTTTTTTCATCATGAGCTCCACCAAGCAATTTTGTGTTGATTATTGCTCTGGATGCAATTTATTATGTACACTTATTAATAGAAGATTATTCACTTTTTCACCGCTCATCTACTTTGGAATAATTTGCTAAGAAATCTGAGAAATTCCTAAAATTCTTTGCCAAGAACCCTTACAAATTAAACCCTAATTTGATTCCTTTAAAGTTTGTAACACATCTAAGCAAAAACGAAAGAGAACAGTTTAAAAATTTGGTTGAGCCAAATTGATTTCTTTCAATTCAAATTTTAGTGAGATTTTGATATTTACTTGTCTAATTGAAAGAATTAATTTGAAGGTGTTTTAGAGCTAACATTGTTTAGTTTTTACTGTATATTTTATACCCAAGTGTCTCTCCAAGAAGCATTTTATGAAGCATTCGAATTTTAGGCAAGTTTTCAACTTAAATTTTTGACTTAGATTCTTTGGATCAATTTTAAATTTCATGAAAGACTTCTAAAACTTAGAAAAAAAAACATTATCATTTGTGTCGTTATGAATTAACTGTCTTTTTGGATATTTTACGTCACTTTCCACAATGACATCTCAGATATACAAACTTTCTTATCTATGGCTTTCCATCTAAATGATAACACTTTGAATAGTTTTCAAATAATTACATATAAAATGGGAAACTTATTATGAGAATGCTCAAAGTATAATGGAGTTTACTCGTTCCTATTCCTGTATCCCCAAAGAAAATAATGCGTATTCTTTCAAGGAAAATCTTCCGTGAATATATTTTAAGGAAAGTTTTGCCTTCCTTCTAAAAGAAAATCATTGCGCTTTTGAAAATAAAATAATTTCTGTATTCTCAAGGTAAATCAATGCAAATTTTCAAAGAAAATGATTTTAGTCTCATTTAGACATTGCGTATTCTACAAGGAAAATTATTTCTCAAAAAAAATGCGTATTTTCCAAGGAAAATAAAATTAAGTATATTTATTTTTTGGAAAGACTATACTCAAGGAAGATGTTTTTTCTCAATATTTTTCAGTAAAATCAATGTATCCTTCAACAATAGTTCTTTTTTAAATTCTAGGGAAGTCATCCATGTGCGTCCAGGCACATTTCTATTTCATGTTATTACTTTCGGCTTTCCTGTTATCTCACGCGTATATGCGTATTTTAAAAAGACAGCAGGATAATTTCAATGTCATTCTCAGGTAAAATCGTATTTTTAGAGGAAAAGAAATCCGGTAATCTTAAGTAAAGCAATTCGTATTTTTCAAGACAAATCAATGCATATTTTCGAGGAAAATTTATCCTGTATTCTCAAAGAAAAGAAACTTAATGTTAGACATTGTTGTTTCTGTATCATTTCTAAGTAAAATCAAGGAAATTAATCCATGTTTTCTGAAGGAAAATCAAAAAACCTTCCGGGAAAACTACTTTGTATTTCTCAAGAAGAATCATCATGGTTTTTATCAAGGCAAATTTTAATTTATTTCAATATATTGTTAATTTTCTTATTAAAGAATCTGTAATTGTAGTAAAGCAAAAAATGCAAGGGTTGTACTTTTTGTATGGAAAATGATGATATCTTTAATGTTACACAAAAAAGGTTTTTAGTATTTTCAAAAAAAGGAATAATGATATGCTGTTTTCATGAGGAAATTATTCCTGTATTGCTCAAGGCAAATCTTAATGTAGTCTTTGTCAAGTTGAGTCTTTTTCTGCTTTGTAAAGGCTGCCTTGTATTTTGTCAAGGAGAATAAACACTTAATCTTACTATCTTTTACAAGAAAAACAATGTTTTCCATTATAAAGATTTCTTGTATATATAAGGGAACACAACATATTTGTAAGGGAAAACTCTGTATTTGCAAGGGAAAACTCTGTATTTGCAAGGAAAAACTCTGTATTTGCAAGGAAAAACTCTGTATTTGCAAGGGTTAACTCTGTATTTGCAAGGGAAAGCTCTGTATTTGTTTGGAAAAACTCTGTATTTGTTTGGGAAAACTCTGTATTTGCAAGGGAAAACTCTGTATTTGTAAGGGAAAACTCTGTATTTGTAAGGGAAAACTCTGTATTTGTAAGGGAAAACTCTGTATTTGCAAGGGAAAACTCTGTATTTGCAAGGGAAAACTCTGTATTTGCAAGGTAAAACTCTGTATTTGTAGGAGAAAACTCTGTATTTGTAAGGGAAAACTCTGTATTTGCAAGGTAAAACTCTGTATTTGTAGGAAAAACTCTGTATTTGTAAGGAAAAACTCTGTATTTGTAAGGAAAAACTCTGTATTTGCAAGGGAAAACTCTGTATTTGCAAGGGAAAACTCTGTATTTGCAAGGGAAAACTCTGTATTTGCAAGGGACAACTCTGTATTTGCAAGGGAAAACTCTGTATTTGTAGGAGAAAACTCTGTATTTGTAAGGGACAACTCTATTTTTTGAAGAACGTGCTGTCATTTACAAGGTACGATTTTCTTGTATTTTTTAAGGAAAATAGCATAATAAAAATGTTCAAAAATCATTGTTTTAATTTTCAATTCAATCTCTCTGCAAGCTTATTTTTGTGTTATGAATATGATGTTTTTAAGGAAGATGTTTTTTGGGACATTTGACAAAATTTCTGATATTTCTTTGCTTCTCGAAAAGGTAAAAGTGAAAAGTGTTGCTTTCTAACCTATACCCACCTCTTAAACCCATTCTTCAAGCAAATTCCTTATCACAGTACCATAATAAACAGCTGACTTACATATAATAGAATTGAATTTTTTAGGATTTGATGATCTTTTTATCAAAATGAACACATTACAAATACCCTAAATTTCACAGATATTCAGCCATAGGATCCTTTGTAACTCTCGCTCTCTCTCTTTCTTGTAGATTTTTAATTTGGATCTATGAAGTAAATAAAGCCTAAACCAGATTAAAGTAGTTCTTTACGTGCTTCCAATTCAAAATTGTAACGGTTTCAAGCTGTAAATACAATTCAAGTAAATCTAAACATATTTTTTCTAAATAGGTCTTTCATGAAATTTAAAATTGACCCAAATAATTTGAATCAAAATCTAAGTTGAAAACTTGCCTAAAATTCGAATGCTTCATAAAATGCTTATCGAAATATATTTTTTCCAAAGAGGTATTTCATAAAATTTAGAATTGATCCCAAAAAATTATTATTTATGTAAGTTGGAAACTTGCCTAAAATACGAATGCTTAACTTTGTTGAGTTACACTTGAGTGTAAAATATACAGTAAAAAAACTAAACAATCTTAGCTTTAAAATTCAAAAGTAAATATCAAAGTCTCACTAAAATCGAAAGAAACCAATTTGCCTCTACCAGCCTTCTCTAAGCATCATTTCAAATTCTTAAACTTTGTCTTTGGTTTTGGTTTTGGTTTAGAATTTTTCCAAACTTGAACTATGTAGTTGGAGTTGGAGAAATTAAATCAAAATAGGGTTGAATTTTTGAGGCTCTTGGCATTAAGAAAACTTTGGTATACAGTTCATGAGAATATTGTAATTCAATCCATTTCAAAGAAAGTTAACACTTTTGGCATGTCCAAAATCCAGGGCTACAGGGCTATATAAGCAAAGCCAAGCTAAAAACCTAGGGCTATGTCAGGGCTATACTTGGGCTACCATAGGCTACCAAAATAAATTGAAAGAATTCAAAAGTCCACTTTGCCCTTTTTACTCTAATTAGAAAATTGTCGAGTCACCTATCTGATTAGGGCTTAAAATGAAACAGATAAGAGCTAATTAATTTTGTGAAAGAGAAAGCATCAAAGTGTTAAAGCCATTGAAGCACTAACTAATCACTAATTAAAGTAAACTTGCCTTTTTGATTTATTGCTGGGGAAATTTTATTTTGTAGAACATGAACATTACTTTCTAATTACTCTCTGCTACTTTTCCAAGACACTGAATTTCCACATTTTAACAATCAGCACTGAATTGACTTGAAAAATCAAGGGTTCTCTAAAAAAGATCATTAAAAAATACTCGAATTATTTATTCGAAGTGAGAGAAACACGACTTCTCAGACAGGAGATGACTAGGAACAGTCCCTGCCAGGCAAAATTCCAAGCACTTCTGCCACTGGCCGTTTTTCTGATTAGAAATTGAGTTTCTGCCGACTTGGGAACCACTTACAGAAATCAATACATATGGGAGGCCTTGGAATTTGTCTGAAGACCCCTTTGATGCCAAATGAAAAGTTTATTTTAAAGGTTTGCTTATCATAAAGCGAGGAAAATTTTGATTTTGCCCACTTTCTTACATATTCTTCGCATTTTGCTGACACGGAGTAAAAATTTTCAAATATTGAGTTTTAAAACTGAATTCAAAATGGAGTATTTTGGCTGTATAACGGCCAAAATAAAGTGCTTGAAATTTTTACTGCCTGCTATTTTTTTCAAACGTATCATAGATAGAATTATCCAAAAAGATTGAAATCTTCAAATTTGATTCTTTGGCACCGAGAAATACCCTTTCTCAGAGAAAACTCGTCTCAATATCCGTATAATGAACCCTTCAAACTTAAACTATTTTCAATATTCAGACTATGGAAGGAATCATAAACTCAGACAGAATCAGAAAAGAAAATCAAATTCATACCGCAAAACAAACCAGCATTATCTTTAGTGATCCTTGCATCGTTTCTTTCTTTCTGTTCAATTCAAAGTTTTCAAATATGCAGTTTAAAATGTCCATTCCCGTGTAAAATTTCTCACGAACCAGCATACCTCCATCGTGACGAGAAGCAAATGACTTTCAAAGGTGTCTCGCCGCGGCTTTTAAGGAAGATCACTCCCTTGATTTTGATTGGTCGGGATTGCATCCAGTTAAACATTGAAAACCATAGAAACAAGCCATTTAAACAAACTTTCCAATCTGTGAAACCGAGAAAGTAGCATCTACGGAAGTTAGTTTGATCGCTGAATCTCGCGCGGCTTTCATTCAACTCGGTTCAGAAGATGCATTAATTTCAACAGATGCGTAAAAAGTCTGTTTCTATGGTATTTCTCGTTACACTAGATGCATTTTAAACCAATCAGAATCAAGGGTCCGAACTCCCTTAAAAGGGAAGGCGTGCCATTTAATGGAGCTATTTGCATCTCGTCGCACTGGAGGCATGGTGGTTCGTGGGACACTTAAAAAGGAAATTGACTTTTTAAACTGAATTTTTGACATTCATTTCACAGATTTCAACAAAGACCAACGAATAGAAAGACCAACGAAAAGAAAGCTGCTGTATGTTTCGGTATGAATTTTCTCTTGTTTTTATCTTTTTGTCCGGATTTAGAAAGTTTTGAAGAGTTGTAAAGTTTTAAAGGCAAGTTTAAAAGTTTTCTTCAAAAATTATCCACCTCTTTTAGAAACCATGTTCTGTCTAAAAACGAGAATTCTCCAATTTGAAAAGAAGTCCAGTCTAATCGGCATTTGCACTTTTCCTCGTTTGAAAATTAACCTTTTACTTTTTTCAAGTTGTTTTCTATTTGCCTTAACCTTATTACCTTTGAGAAATCATGTCTTTCTCAAATCAAATCAGAAAAAAGTTTGTCACTATCATTATATCATAAAAGTAGAGGATTTTGTTAAAACAGTGCAGAAAGCTTTGGTAGTTAGCAGTTCCAATAATTTCTTTTGTTTTTTTTGTGTAAATGAGACATATTCTGCATTTTCAGTGTTTCGTGGAATGACCCTTGTTATTATAGTTTTTATAGTTGTCAATTGTCGTCTTGCTCCTTCATTCTTGCTTAAGATTTGAAAAGGTTTGATAAAGGATGAATACGATGATACGTTGCGCAAGATGTTCCCTCTTAGAAATGGTGTTTTTTAATCACTTGTTGTGTGACTTCAGTTCGTGGTGCAGTATTTTTGTTTGGAGGTTTGAGGAGAAAAATATTATGTGTTTTTTGTTTAACTTTCGAGAAGGGATTTTGTTTCAAAATGTTTTTAATTGATTTGTTTTTGTCCCTGTTCACCAATTATTGTAATCGATTATTGTTTAATGAGCTATGAAGCAATCGTCGGGGTTTAGGAAATCCTTTGGGATAGTTCTTTGAGAGGAGATGTCAGGTTTGAATGGTATTATGAACATAATTTGAGTTATTGTTTTGATACGTGGTAGAAGATGAGCTGATTGGGATTGATTGAATTTTATAAAATAGTTTGTATACTAGATGAAGTGCTCTATTAAGCATTGTTTTGTATCTGCTCGACAGTTAATATTGTAAGTTAGTGTTTTGTCACTGAAAGAATAAAGGCTAGTCATCCGGTTTCTGCATTTTTCTGCTATTTTGCTTCAAACAGTTTCTAAATGAAGGCTTGTATTAGAAGACGTTGTTCTGACTGGACTTGGTTATGACTTCATTTTCTTGCATGTGTCTTGATTTCGAGATGAACTTTTCATTATCGTCAAAAAGTTTTTCGTGATTTTTCGATATCATCCTTTTTCAAAGCTTGGGTTGTGCTGACAGGTTTACTATTGAAATGATTATGGCTTTCACTTTCAGATCCCTGTTTTGAATATTTTTTGATCAATGTATCTTACGTATGAAATTGATGTCGAGGTTATGCTACGGTGATGTTAATATATCTTTTTCATCTCTTATACAGATTTTCGACTTCAATAAATATCTTGCTGACCAGAGAGAAACGCCTGCTTTCATTTTTTTGGAGACTGATTGTTTTTTTACTTGAATCTTTAGCGGACAAAATTTGTCATTCTTTAATTAAGAGCCAGTTTTTTTAAGAGCGGGGCAGGTCCAATAGTTTGAAAGTTAGATTTTTTTCATTTTTGGATATGTTGTTAAGTACAATGAACTGAGTAAAATCCCAAAATATTTGGGTCTGAAAATCCATAATGGCGGATTTATGCCAATTTGAAGTTTTTGACATTTTTGGGCATTGCACTTAAAAAGTTTTTTGATATAGAACCATGCTTTCTCAAATGAAAATGAGGAATTGATTTTGGGTGATTCTGAAACTATGGCCAGTAAACTATACAATTTTCCAAAAAAATCAAAATTTTCAAAATGGTAGCTGGAGTTATGACGTCACAAAAACACTACAAATTTGATTTTAGGGGTATTTTAGAGCCATCTGACCTGTCCCAGGGGAGTTTCTTACTGCTCAAAATAATATTTTCTGGTAGTTTAGTCCCTGGTCTATCCATTTGAAGTGATTGCAATAAAAAATTCCGGCCCTACTGGCCCCTAGAGGCCCGAAAAGCCAATAAGGTCTCAAAAAAGTACCAACTTTAGCCCAATTTTCCTAGAAATCCCAACATTGTCTGACCTCCAACTCTTCTGTTCCTGAAAGACAACCGCCTGGTCTCTTAGGATCAAAAGAGAAACCTATGTGACCTCCTACCATTAATTTTTTATCTTGATTTAAAATTGTTCTTAACATCGCTCGAAAAATGACTAAAATTTGGGATATTTTGGCCCATTGGCAAACTTCAAAGGGGTCTAGGTCACTGAATTTGTTATAATATAAGGGCTATGATGAATCTTTTATATAAAAACAATGAAACTAGGTGAAAAAAGTTGTCAAATGTGCTTTTTTGGGCCAAAAAGGCTTTTTTTTCAATTTTTTGACTAGAGCTGAGGTCATTCTATTGCAGCCAGTAATTGGCAGTTAGAAAGTAAATTTTATCTGAAAATCATGATTCCTCATCACATTCCAGAAAGGTTTCTAGGAAAATCAAATATGGTACTCTTCGAAAGCTTATAGAGGCTGAATTTTCACTCAAAGGCGGCTTCAAACTCCCCTGACCCCCTTAATTTTGTAAAATTGACTTAAAAGTACATTTTTGGCTGAAATTTTTGCCCAAAATGAGTACCCATTGCTACTTGATTCTTGATTTTGTGAAAGCATCCTATAGATAGTTCAAGAATTTATCAAAAGTTGGAACCTTTTCTTTTCTTTTAAAGATTAGGGCTAGCTCAAAGTCAGTTTTAACTCTAAAATCCTAAAAATCTTGACAATGTTGCTCAAAACAACAATTTTTGCTCAAGATTGAACAGAAAATGAGCCCACTCAGATAATAAAATCTTGGTTTTTGGAAAGTTTCATGGGGATAGTACAAACATTCATCAAGATCTTTACCTCCTGATCTACCATTTAAGGATCAAGTCTGTCAAAATGTGCTTCTAAACTCTCAAATCTTTAAAGGTGGACTTTACCAACCCCATAACACAATTTTGCTATCAGCCTGTTTGCTCTTAAATGCAGTTAATGAGCCCAAAGTTCAAATTATCCAAAGAGAAGGAAAGGTTTAGGAATATTTTGTACTTTTGGACTTATCTCTAAGTATTTAAGGGCAGAAAGATTGATGGCAAAATTGTTTTATGGGGTTGGTAAAGTTCACCTTTGAAGATTTGAGAGTTTAGAAGCACATTTTGACAGACTTGGTCCTTAAATGGTAGATCAGGAGGTAAAGATCTTGATGAATGTTTGTACTATCCCCATGAAACTTTCCAAAAACCAAGATTTTATTATCTGAGTGGGCTCATTTTCTGTTCAATCTTGAGCAAAAATTGTTGTTTTGAGCAACATTGTCAAGATTTTTAGGATTTTAGAGTTAAAACTGACTTTGAGCTAGCCCTAATCTTTAAAAGAAAAGAAAAGGTTCCAACTTCTGATAAATTCTTGAACTATCTATAGGATGCTTTCACAAAATCAAGAATCAAGTAGCAATGGGTACTCATTTTGGGCAAAAATTTCAGCCAAAAATGTACTTTTAACTCAATTTTACAAAATTAAGGGGGTCAGGGGAGTTTGAAGCCGCCTTTGAGTGAAAATTCAGCCTCTATAAGCTTTCGAAGAGTACCATATTTGATTTTCCTAGAAACCTTTCTGGAATGTGATGAGGAATCATGATTTTCAGATAAAATTTACTTTCTAACTGCCAATTACTGGCTGCAATAGAATGACCTCAGCTCTAGTCAAAAAATTGAAAAAAAAGCCTTTTTGGCCCAAAAAAGCACATTTGACAACTTTTTTCACCTAGTTTCATTGTTTTTATATAAAAGATTCATCATAGCCCTTATATTATAACAAATTCAGTGACCTAGACCCCTTTGAAGTTTGCCAATGGGCCAAAATATCCCAAATTTTAGTCATTTTTCGAGCGATGTTAAGAACAATTTTAAATCAAGATAAAAAATTAATGGTAGGAGGTCACATAGGTTTCTCTTTTGATCCTAAGAGACCAGGCGGTTGTCTTTCAGGAACAGAAGAGTTGGAGGTCAGACAATGTTGGGATTTCTAGGAAAATTGGGCTAAAGTTGGTACTTTTTTGAGACCTTATTGGCTTTTCAGGCCTCTAGGGGCCAGTAGGGCCGGAATTTTTTATTGCAATCACTTCAAATGGATAGACCAGGGACTAAACTACCAGAAAATATTATTTTGAGCAGTAAGAAACTCCCCTGGGACAGGTCAGATGGCTCTAAAATACCCCTAAAATCAAATTTGTAGTGTTTTTGTGACGTCATAACTCCAGCTACCATTTTGAAAATTTTGATTTTTTTGGAAAATTGTATAGTTTACTGGCCATAGTTTCAGAATCACCCAAAATCAATTCCTCATTTTCATTTGAGAAAGCATGGTTCTATATCAAAAAACTTTTTAAGTGCAATGCCCAAAAATGTCAAAAACTTCAAATTGGCATAAATCCGCCATTATGGATTTTCAGACCAAAATATTTTGGTATTTTACTCAGTTCATTGTACTTAACAACATATCCAAAAATGAAAAAAATCTAACTTTCAAACTATTGGAACTGCCCCAAACTGCCCCATTCTTAAAAAAACTGGCTCTTAATACTTTAGGGACCGTGTACAAATATTGTTTTAATCGTTTGAGAAAAAATCGTATAGTGAAAAGGTATAAAACGATTTAGTAGCCAAAAATTTGAAGAAAAATCGTTTTCTAAACGATGACTGACAAACTATGAAAAGAAATTCGCTTTCATTCGTTTTAAATTTTGAAAATCGTTTACAACCGTCTTAAATATCCAGATTTCGTTTAAGTGTACTCAAAATCGTTTTGGTGTACTCAAAATCGTTTTGGTGTACTCAAAATCGTTTTGGTGTACTCAAAATCGTTTTGGTGTTCTCAAAATCGTTCTGGTGTTCTCAAAATCGTTCTGGTGTTCTCAAAATCGTTTTGGTGTACTCAGAATCGTTTTGGTGTTCTCAAAATCGTTTTAGGTTTATATAGATCGTTCTTTCAAATAGAAAAAACGTTCCATCCGGAGGCAAAACGTTCAATAAAATTAAATCGTTTTTGCCCCATTAAAATTCGTCAAAAATCAGTTAGTGTACCAGACATGGCCAAGTAAAGGTACAAGAGTGGAGAGACAATGCATTATATAAAATATGTTGACTCTTTTTTTTAATTGTCGGTGTGAAAGTCCATGCTACTTTGATTCCCCTACCACTTAGCTTTCCAAAAATATATAACGAGTGCTTTGACTTTTTTAGAGGGGCTAAGAAACTGGTTTTAGTTTGCGCACACAGGGAGCAAGAAGAATTATCACACCCCTGTCTCAGTGACCCGGTGAGAATTTATTAGCCAGTAAGGATAAAATGGAGGAGCTTAAAGTCAACAAGGTAGAAAATCCCTTGCTTATTATGGTTGGGGATTTGAAAAGCCTTGGCTATTAGCTAGTAATCGTTTAATAGTTTAGATATTCGTTTAATATTTCAGATATTTGTTTAATAGGTTAGATATTCGTTTACTAGTTTAGATATTCGTTTTAGAGGTATGATATTCGTTTCAGAGGTATGATATTCGTTTCAGAGGTAAGAAATTCGTTTTGATAGTTTCAAATTCGTTTTGATAGTTTCAAGTTCGTTTTGATAGTTTCAAATTCGTTTTGATAGTTTCAAATTCGTTTTCATAGTTTCAAATTCGTTTTCATAGTTTCAAATTCGTTTTGATAGTTTCAAATTCGTTTTAACTTGAATACTTTCTTTTCAAATCGTTTTACCACTTTTTGTGCAAAGAAAAACGTTTAAAATCGTTTAATAACGTTTCAGCCTGACATCGCTTTAAATTGGTACGATTCTTAAACGATTCAAATCATTTGGGAAACGAAAGAAATCGTGTAAATTCGTTGAAAAGTGGAACAATATTTGTACATGGTCCCTTACACTCACAGCAACCTATTTGACTGTTTTGAAGAAAGTGTGGTAGCAACGGCGTCGGACATTTCAGTCATTTATGACGGATCCATCAGTTGCCATGGGACATATTTTGATAATGTTTTTGAAGTTAATTATTTTAGTGCTGCTTCAGATTATTGATTGCTCAACATTCGTCAACTACTATTAGAAGTGTTTTCTTTGAGGGGGCTATGTGTCGCCACTTTGCAATGGAGCAGGATGGAAGTAGAGGTTTAAGTGAATGGTGTACTGTTCAGTTTGTAGCGGAGTCTTTTGTGATTGGAATGTGAATAACTTGTTGATGGCTTGCTGAGCTTAAAGTTACTCAACTTTTAAAGTGTTGACTGATTTAAAGTGGTTTCTCATAAAACTGACTTGTTGATCCAGTATTTCGAAATTAAATCACAGCTTTCTCCTACTGGTTTGGAGTGCATAAGATTAATTTTTCTGAATTTTGAATTAAATTTTTTACTCTTCAAGAAAAAAATTAGTGACATAATTTTCACTGAATTTGTATCATAATTTGTTATTCGTGGGTATTTTGATGCTTATTTGAAATTCTAGCTCGATAAGTCGGTGGCTGGATGCAATGGTTTCTAATGGTCCAAATGATGGAAGTTAAGACTGGAACAGGTTTTTTGGCATGGATATCCTTTTGTATCATCATGGAAAGCACGAGTTGAAGTTACTCTTTGGGTCAATTTTTTTCATTTCAACGGTTAGCCGAAAGATATGTTGTTAGACTTGTTCGTTGTATCTAAGCCTTCCATTCAACTCATAGATTGATAGGATCTCCATGGTTTTTATCAACATTGAACATTGGTCCAGAGACAAAGATACAACAAAATTTCAACTTTGTAGAAAACAAAGTCATAGGGTGAAAGTAGCTTTGTTATGCTCTTATTTTCTCTAAGTCATAAAGACTGCAGACTGAGTGAAGTTTACGATGGTATAGACTGGCTAGTAATCGCATTGTTGATATAACATTGTTGCACTCTCTTCGAATCAAATCTTAATTAGGATTTCTCATTAGGAATGACTTGGGCTTCATATTAAAAATCTGCAAGAAGGTTGAATATCCCATTGTCTAGATCTCAAATTTTCTAAATTTAACAATTCAAATTTTGAAATGTTCAAAGCTCTTTCAAACTTTCAACTAGTTTTCATGAAACTATTTTTTCAAAGAGCTAGTTGAAAGTTTGAAAAAGCTTTGAACAATTCAAATAAAGTTGAAATGTTAAATTTAGAAAATTTGAGATCTGGACAATGTGATTCAACCTTCTTGCGGAGTTTCAATATGAAGCCCAAGTCATGTCTAATGAGACATCCTCATTAAGATTTGATTTGAAGTGAGTGCAACACTGTTATATCAACAATGCGATTACTAGCCAGTTTTATACTATCGTAAATTTCACTTTACAGTCTGCTGTCTTTATGACTTATAATAGAGCAACAAAGCTACTTTTACTTTGATCATGACTGTGTTATCTATAATCCTACAAAGTTGAATTTTTTTGTTTCTTTGTCTCTGGACCAATGTTCAATGTTGAGAAAAACCTTGGAGATCCTATCATCAAACTATGAGTTGGAAGGGAAAACTTAGATACAACGAACAAGTCTAATAACATATTTTTTCGGTTAAACGTTGACATGGAAAATATTATTGTCCCAAAGAGTAACTTCAACTCGTGCTTTCTTTGATACAAAAGGATATACATGCCAAAGAAATCTGTTCAAGTATTCACTTCTATCATTTGAACCATTAGAAGCCATTGCATCCAGCCACCGACTTAATGAGCTAGAATTTTAACTAATCATTAAAGTACCCACGAATAACAAATATATGATACAAATTCCGTGAAAACTTTGTCATCAATTTTTTTCTTGAAGAGTAAAAAATTTAATTCAAAATTCAGGAAAAATTAATCTTATGCACTCCAAACCAGTAGGGGAAAGCTGTGATTTAATTTCGAAATACTGGATCAACAAGGATCAGTCAACACTTTAAAAGTTTAGTAACTTTAAGCTCAGCAAGCCATCAAACAAGTTTTTCACATTCAAATCACAAAAGACTCTGCTACAAATTAAACAGTACACCAGTCACTTAAACCTGTACTTCCATCCTGCTCCATTGCAAAGTGGTGACACATGGCCCCCTCAAAGAAAACACTTCTAATAGTAGTTGAAGCAGCAATAAAATAATTCACTTCAAAAACATTATCAAAATGTGTCTATTGGCAACTGATGAATCCATCATAAATGACTGAAATGTCCGACACCGTTGCTTACACACTTTCTTCAAAACAGTTAAATAGTAGGTTACTATGAGCGTAAAGTATTAAGTAAAGAATTATAAATTTTGTCCGCTAAAGATTCAAGTAAAAAAACAATCAGTCTCCAAAAAAATGAAAGCAGGCGTTTCTCTCTGGTCAGCAAGATATTTATTGAAGTCGAAAATCTAAATAAGAGATGAGAAAGATATATTAGCATCACCGTAGCATAACCTCGACATCAATTTCATACGTAAGATACATCGAGATACATTGATCAAAAAATATTCAAAACAGGGATCTGAAAGCTATAATCATTTCAATAGTAAACCTGTCAGCACAACCCAAGCTTTGAAAAAGGATGATATCGAAAAATCACAAAAAACTTTTTTACAATAATGAAAAATTCATCTCGAAATCAACACACATGCAAGAAAACAAAGTCATAACCAAGTCCAGTCAGAACAAAGTCTACTAAAACAAGCCTTCATTTAGAAACTGTTTAAGAGCAAAAGTAGCAAAAATACAGAAATGATAACTACTCTTTATTCTTCCAAAACATCAACTTACAATATTAACTGTCGAGCAGATACAAATCAATGTTAATTCTGGCTAATTAAACATTTAGTATAAAACCTATTTCATAAAATTCAATCAATCGCAATCAGCTCATCTACCACGTACCTATAAAAACAGATTCGAATTCTGTTAATAATATCATTCAAACCTGACAATTTTGTCCATTAAGACGATCAGTCTCCAAAAAATGTAAGCAGGTGTTACTCTGGTCAGCAAAATATTTATTGAAGTTGAAACTTTGCATAAGGGATGAGATTAAGAATAAGAATAATCAAACACGACTTATTTGAGGAGGGTTTAAAAGCCATAATAATTTCAACAACAGCGCGTCTCAAGTTTGACTTTGACGTGATCTCGAAGTCTTTTAAATTCTGATAGATTTGTTTCCATACATCATGTCTGTACAAAATATTCCTTTATATTGTTCTTCTGAAACTCATAGATCATACATCAATATTGTTTCTTCTTTTCTCTTATCAGGCGCCACCTGTGATCCGTCATTTGTACCGTTCAAAACCAATTCGGATATTGAAAGCTCATCGGAAGTGTCAGTTTTGGTAAATATTTTTGAACTTATACTATATATCTGCTACTTTTAAACTATGACTTAATCCTGATTTAGTTTAACCCTGTGTAACCCTGTAAACTCAGTATATTTTACTCTCATATTTTTATCTTCAGATTTCATCTTTCATTCGAAACACGTATGGTGACAATGGAGTCACAAATGGTAACTGATGGCGTATATTTAAAACTCTTACCACTAAGAAGTACGACCACTCACATTAGAGATGTAATGAGTTCTTTTGAGTAAGTTTTTTTGTTAGAATAGTGTCTATGTCTTTGTAGAAATGTTTACAAGCCAAGGAATTGTTTCTTGTACGTAGATCGGGTGGTGCTTTCATACGATCTTAAAATTAAACACGGCTTGCGTGACCATTCCTTTGCGTAGTGAGAAAATAATTACTTTCCTTTTCTTCTTACAAATTTCGAGTATGAATACTTATCCAACGATGAATGAGGTGAAAACTATTCATTCCGCGTTAGGGATCTTAAAATATAATTGTGATGATTTCAGCTTTAGAAGCGTTTTCAAAGATTTGACACATGGTCAATGGCAACATAGTGAAACTATGTGAATCATGGTTGCCTATACGACGCAAAGAATAACACTGATTCAGAGTTTCTTTTTTATTTCAGACTCTTCAATAAAGCATTCTAATGGCAAGCCTTGGACGAAAAGTATCGACCCGTTCACTATACATTGATTTAACATCATCATCAACATCAGTTGATGCGCTCACCGACTGGAAGTCTTCGTATACACTTAACATCCGCTATTCGTGCATAATAGAAATGTAAGTCAACCAATAGCGCTCCGCATCGCATGCGTCATAATTATTACTTTTCACTTTTTTTGACATTTGTACGAGTTGCAATCCCACAATTCAACGCGGCTCAATTAAAGATACGTGCAAGCTGTTATATATCTTTTGTCAAACGATGCAATTAACGTGCACATGAGATTAACGCAAAGGTTGATGGGATTGGAACTCGTACAAACACATCGAGAGTAATGATTATGTCAAAAATAAAATCTATTTTTAGATTCAGCGCGGTGCGCTATTGGAACATAGATTTAATTTTGCCCGAGAAAGGGAGCACTCAATTAAAAAAACGACCTTGCGTGCGGCCCAAAACAATGCCTTTGAATTCGGACCCTTACAGTGCAAAAAATTATTGACCCCTCCCCTCCCACTGTACACAAGCATACGCTTTTGAGAAGACCCCTCCCCCCTTAGTGCGTACGTACTATGTGGGCGGCCCCTTACAGTGCTCTTTGGGAAGCTTGGGAAAAGGACCGCTTAAGGGCATCGCGCACAGTAGATCATTTACGAGGCCCTCTCCCATGTCTGAGATACACCAGGTGAATAGAATTTAGTGATCGACGTATTATTCTTTTCGTTATTACTTTTGTTATTACTTTTACCAGATGTGTCGCTTAAGTGTTTCGCGATCAAGACAAGATTTGACGTCAAATCACAGTAGAGCGCTGACAGTTAGTTGGTCTTAAACCGGCTGCATTTCTTTGTGTGTTTTAGATGGGAATGAGAGAGATGAACCATCCCATCAGGGGAACTGGCCTAGAAAATAATCTGAAAATATTAGAATATTCTAGGAAATCACTACGCTAAAAATGTTGGTAAATAAAATAGTAGCTAAGAATTTCAATTCCAAATAATTAAACATATCATACACCAATTACACCATTTAGTACACCATTCTAGACAATTCTGTCCAGTGCCATATCATACCAATCAACAATATCAACATTAACTTTTCTTAAAGCTTTATAAATGTCTCGTCTATATGTAAATTCAAGGGCTCCTTTTGGACGACGATTATTAACCCAAGACGAGAGAAGCTCGCGATTTTTGAGGACAATTTTTTTTCTGGCCAAAAATGCCGGATCTATGTCAGAAATCGCCGTTTTTGCAGGACTTTTTTTAATATTCTTTGTTGGTTTTTTCACTCAAAAACATTTATAACAATGCCCACTGGCCCGCACTTTTCAAAATTTATTTAATTTATCATTTTATAGGAAACAATTTTTTGTAAGAACTAAGTAGCAAAAACCTCTGTATCTTTTGAAAAATTGAATATTTTCCAAGAATTTTTTCAGATGATAACAATTGTACATGGAACAATCTGAATCTTCAACTGTCAAAAATACTAGCTTCTTTGCTGCTGGAATGCCCTTTGAGCACCTGAACATATCATGGCTACAAAATCATTTAATTTGGAGTTTTGAGACCTTTTCAAGCCAAAACATAATTTCCAGAACTTAGAGCTGGCATTTGTTCATCTTCCAAATTCATTAAAAAGTTCTCATGAAAGGTTTTTGAAGTCTGATTGCAAAAAGTATCAAACCAAAAAAATGATCATGTTGAAACCCTTAAAAAAGCTCAACAGACATAAAATGTCACCAATATTTTATCCAAAAAGAGTATCTAAATATCCAACAATACAAAGAGAGCCTAAAATAGTCAACCTCTTAGTGGTTGAATCAAATTTTTTGTCGGTTGAAAGACATTTCGCACACGTTAAGTTATAATTATTCTGATAAAATGCTTCATTCCTGCTAATAATCAAGCAGATAGCAAGAGAGAAGTAATCATTACATAAGAGAACATACCTGTAATAAGGCCAAGGCTTAAAAACTCGGAGAAATTCTAAATATCTCTATCTATCAGTGTCTATGTCTCTCTATTTTTGTAGGCCCTCTGCACAGGGCAATGATGACGTTATCGGGGGCGATCGGGGGAAGGCTTCAATTTTTGGGAAAAAAAACAAAAAACGGTTTACGTGAGGTTTCTTTTAAAAAAATATTACACGAATTGGGTTCAAAATGTAATGTATCAAAAAGCTTTCGTCTTTAGTGTATTATTTACAAATTTATAACAACGTCATGGCTATTTGTAAGATTGTGGTACATATTTCCAATTTTCAGAAAATCAATTGAAACACAAAGTTCGTCGAAAAAACACAACTGATCGGGTCGAGTTCAAGAATGGGCTTGAACCATACGTGGCTAAGGTATGTTCTTTGTTCACAGAAAATGACACATGTATAAAGTGCAGGTTTATAGGAAAAAATTCGACTACACTGCACCACAAGTCTTTTTCGGGAAGCTACTCAGCCCAATCACAATCTTGAAGCTTTAGGAAAAAGTCTACATGTAAATCCTTGATTTTACTCTTGACATCTGATTCGTATTCTTGTTTAAATCTTGGGTATTTCGGTAGTAACTTCTCAATCTGTGCAACAAGTTCACTATAAAATGAAAATGTCATAGAAATGTCAGATAGGGAGCATTTAAAGTGACATAACTGGATTATTGGGTAATTTATGAGTTGTTGAAAAATAAACTTTGATTGTATAATGCGAAAAATAAATTATTTAATATTTCTAATAACGTTAATTAATGAAGATTCATTATAATATTTTATAGTATTTTATCATTACCCACCTAAAATTCACAACTATATTACTTCTTAGCATTCAATTCAACCAAACTCATAAATAATCTCATAACTTTAATCTCTTAGTCTTAAGTCTTATACTTTCCAAGCTTGGACACACTTATCACCCCCCTTTTCTTGTTAGCCCCTTGACTTTTAGAATGATTTTAATATTTATTGATATTTATGAATAAAATTATTTTATTAAACAATCTTGTATTTTATATGTAGCGAAAATGGGCCTACGGGCCTAATGTTACTTAAATATATAGATGGATAAATATGACACGTTAAAGTTACAGTTAAAGTTACAGTTTGAAAAGAAATAATAAACATGACTTACGGCTTAGTTAACGCTGAGGCTTTCGTTGCATCTTCCTTTTCCTTTGGTGTCATCAACACCCTAATGATATGTTCAGTTTCATCTTTGGTATTGTTTACTATTCGTCCCATTAAAGTCTTTTTTGCTAATTCTGCGGTCTTCATCCAAAACTGCGTTATCCATGCTGGTCGGCTTGTCTTTTGAAGCGTTGTCTAGATAAATATGTAATAGGTATACCTTATCGGGGAAAACTTCGTCGGAGAAAATTTCCGTCTGGAAGAAATATTCGTCACTTGGCCAAAATTTCGTCACTTTTCCCCGCCGAATTCTTCTCCGATAAGGTACGCGTTAATCGCTTAACGCAACACTTCCGTGTCAGGAATTTGTGACTTTTTTAAATTCATGTTTATACCCAAAAACAAAATATCCCTTTCTATAAAATCTGTCTAAAAATAATCAACAGCAGAGAGATAGAAAGACATTTTCAAAATTAAGACGACTTAAGATTGAAGAGCTTCTAATAAAGGTGTTTGATTTATGTTTCGTATTAAAATCAGGCTTTTATGGGTCTGAAATTTTGGCGCTATTGTTTACCGAGACCCCCCCCCCAGCGGCACCCCTAATCACGCCATCACGCAAAAAAGTTTTCTCCATCACGCATCACGAAAATTGCTAAAATTTGTCATCACGCAAAAAAAAGCGAAAAATAGCCCAAATCACGCATCACGCCTCAAATTTTTTCCCTATCACGCATCACGCCAAATTCTTGATCACGCCATCACGCCAAAAAATCTCTAATCACGCCATCGCGCAAAACCGCTGGGGGGGGGGCTCTTTACCAGTCATAAATTTAGACATTCTTATCTTTGAAGTAACGAATGCAACGTTTTGCAGGTACTGCTCGCTTGGTTCGCTCTAATGGGTCTGTCATCCCTAGTTCACTTCTGAGGTTCTCACGTATCTATAAAAAAGTATTTTTTGTAAAAGGTGTCATGGAAGATTAAGAGCTAATTTACAATTACACAATCTTTCAGTGCACTCTCGATCTTCAGGAATGGGCTCTCCCAGAAAAAATTCGTTCATGGGGGGTGGAGGATATATTATTTTGTCTTTGATCAACCCCTGGACTTTTCGATTTTTCACCCCCTGGACACGTGTTTTGCCCCTGGACAAGCACCAAATTGACCCCCTGGACACAAATATTTACCCCTGGACATCGCTGATTCACCCAATGGACATGGCAATTTTTCAGTTTTTTTTTCAATACCCCTGGGCAATATATCCTCCACCCCCCATGAATGGTTTTTTTCTGGAAGAGCCCAATGCTGTACTGTAAATTTCATACCAATCGGTGTTAGATTTATTTGGGCTTAATTAATTGGAAGCAACCCCTGGTGGAACTTTTTTGGGGAATATAATAAACTGTGTGAAATTTGAATGTAAATTAGAAAATATATTGAGCAGTGCCATTTGAGTTATTTAATAAATTAATTGTTTTGGGTTTTCATAGTTTGGCAAATTTGCAAAAGATATGGAACTGAAATACAGACTGGTAATTGAGACTGTTTGAAGGCGAGCCCCGTGTTTGGAGTAATATGGATGGCGAGGTTCGTATTTATTTCACAACAACTTTTCGTGGCTGTCACACTAATATTACACTGTTATATTTCCTGTTAGTGTTATTGAATCCGGATTGGCTATTGACTGGTTTCTTTTGTTGCATTTGAACAGGATACACTTATAGTTGATACATGGCGCAAAGCAAGGGAGCGATCTGCAGCAGTATCAAGTCAAATTAGTACTACAAATAAGACACAGATAACCACCGTAGGTATTTCATTAATCATCATATCAATGTTGTGTTTTAGGTAGGGCACGAAAGCTTTTGTAATTTTATTTTTGGTTCCAGTTTCTTAGGTTCTATACTTCACATTGTTATTTGCAAACATAACCAATTTAGTTTTGCTGAAGGAATATTTCCAAGTTTAACCCAAAATGCTAGGTATACCATACTATATTTGAACCTGAGTCCTGAATGTTTTAGCCACTAAACTGGATAGTGAACAAATTATCTTCAAACCTTATAATAATGAAGGCCAAAATAACTGTCATTGCACGTTCTGCAGGCGTAGGTATTGTTAATCAGCTCAACAACAATCTGGAAAATCGTGCCACCCACTTCCAACAGCAACCACTCTCGCTCTCCACGCCCATACCGCCGGATTCCTGAAATGTCGTAAACACATACAGACTCATCAACAACTTGCAGTTGACTTTTCATGAACATTAATTTGCTAGCTGTACGTTTTCAAGAAATAGTAAGTGTACTTTATTGATGCAGTCCAACCGAATGCAAAAAAGTGGAGCCATGTAAAGAAGGAAGATTTCTAAAAAACTTTATCGTCGCATTATGGTTTGCAATTCCAAATACTTGTATTGAAAGACTGATTAACCTGAACGTGTACCATGGTTTCGCAAAATGCGGGTCAATTGGTCGTAGGAATTGGGATTCATCAAATCAGGTTCTCCACAAAATATTTCACACAGTTCTTGAACTTTTTGATTGATAGTGTAGTTTTCAAAGATGCTGCCGTCCAAACCATCTTGTTTGGGAATGTTACTGTCGCAAAATATTGCCTTAGCATTTTTTCCAATTTCCTGAAAGATATCGCCACGAGTAACTTTCTTCAATGGCACAACCACATGTCGTGCATTCTGACGCGGTCGGATTATTTTCAGAATTACAGACTTTACAAGATAAAGAGGAAGCGTACCATCCACGTTTGTGTGTTACCTTTGTAGCAACAGCGTTCAGGGTCGGATACAGGAGGTAGGCTATCTTATTCATGGAGAGTAATTAGTTTCCATAAGGTAATACGATAATAAAGTGCACTCTCCTCCATTGGTTATAGCCTCCCTCTGTATCCGAGCCTGGCGTTGGTTTTTTGAAAACGTGCTAGACGATTGGCTATGAAGTCGTTGCGGAACTTCTTGAATACTTCGTCATTTGCACTTTCCGTAACTTCAGCGCCACCAAAAAGATAGTGGAGTGGTTTGAGCTTCTCATTCCATTGCAGACGAGAATCGGGGATTTTAATTTGAGCGTGACAGGTAATAACACTCGAAGGCATAGACGAATATATCTCTAGGTCCCAGTTTTTGCCAAGAACTTGACCGTTATCGACCATGCTTTTTATATCCACATCAGGTATAATCTTCGGTGTGCCAGCAGTGACCTTTGCTAATTCCTGAATGTAGGTGTAGCTACCCCCAGGCGTTAATTTCGAAGTTAGCATCGTTGACTGTTTGCTGTGTTACAGCGTGGTTCACTGCATTTGTCATCAAAGAGAGTGGCAATACCACTTTTGCCCGCCGACATCCGTAAATACATTCCATGGCATGGGCCATTTTTGCGATGTCGGTAGTATTAGACACGTCTGTTATGCTACAAAGTTCTTTAAAAGACTCAACTACAGGTCGGGGGCGCGCATTCACCAAATTAACAATGGAGTATGCAGCCAAGCTTTCAAAATCCCAGTCCTCTAATTTCAATTTTAATATCCTCATCAATCAACAGGATAATCTGATCTAGAACACTTATCTTTTCAACTTTTTTATGCTTTTTTCCGATAATTCTTGTTTAACAAACCCTTCTTGTGGCAGATCCGGCAAATGAACCGGCTACGTTCTTTTATTACACCTGCTTTAACAAGACTAACACGATCAGCAGCAGTGAAGCGCTTTGCCTTGGAGAAGCAGTCAATATTTAGTAGAGACAATAGCGCAACATGTGGCAGTTCCCCATGACCTTCAGCTGCACACTTTTTGGAAAAGCGGTTTGGGCAAGCGCTTGTGGACGGTTCCTGGTCACTGTCATGATCAGTCATTTTGAACACCAGAACGTACGTAATTTCTACAGCAAAATGCATAGAAAGTTCTTCGTAATAGCGAAGTGCCAAGCCAAAAATAGGGGGGTCCAAAAATGACTTTTTTTGGAAATTTTGATGTTTAACCATCTTTTTTAAATTAATTTTTCATGCTGATTCCGAATTTGAAATCCGTTTTTCCATATCTCTTACCCCTAGGCGGCTACCGGAGACCCTTTTTTCGGAAAACCGCCCAAAACCGCTAAAAGTCATTTTTTTTTTAATTTTCCATTTTGAATAGCTTTCTAATGATGTGATATCTTTTTTAAATCAGTTTTTCATGCTGATTCCGAATTTGAAATTCATTTTGTCATAGCTCTCACCCTTGGCCTGGTATAGGAGGCTGTTTTTTTTACTAAAATCTTTGAATCCAAGGAAAATTGATAATTTGAAAATGTTTGAATTTGAATGAACTTTGAATGAAAAATTTAATGGTAACAACTTGTTTTAGATCAAGTTTTCATGCTGATTTCAAATTTCAAATTAGTTTCTGCATATCTCCTGCCACTGACCTGCTACGGGGCCGGCTAAATGAGGTTCCTTATTCAGAAAATATTGCAAAAAATGTGCAAAAATCGATATTATTGAAAGGATATTTCTAAGCTTTTAGTTGACTTTTCATGAACATTAATTTGCTAGCTGTACGTTTTCAAGAAATAGTAAGTGTACTTTATTGATGCAGTCCAACCGAATGCAAAAAAGTGGAGCCATGTAAAGAAGAAAGATTTCTAAAAAACTTTATCGTCGCATTATGGTTTGCAATTCCAAATACTTGTATTGAAAGACTGATTAACCTGAACGTGTACCATGGTTTCGCAAAATGCGGGTCAATTGGTCGTAGGAATTGGGATTCATCAAATCAGGTTCTCCACAAAATATTTCACACAGTTCTTGAACTGATTTCAAATTTCAAATTAGTTTCTGCATATCTCCTGCCACTGACCTGCTACGGGGCCGGCTAAATGAGGTTCCTTATTCAGAAAATATTGCAAAAAATGTGCAAAAATCGATATTATTGAAAGGATATTTCTAAGCTTTTAGTTCGTCTGTGGCTTTTTGACACTTGGCTAATGTTATACATTCATCGTCATAGGGTGTCTTGAGTACTTTATCTTTATCCAATGAGCTAACCCTTTGTACTACTGCTATGAATTTATCTGCTCAACTAGTCATGAAGCAAAATTCAACCTGCTTAGAATCTCGTTTAAACTACCTTGAGATAGTGAACTCCTTTCGAATACAAATTAATTGTTTTAGGAAGAATCATTTAAGGGGTAAGTTAAAATTAAAATCACTAGGCTAAGCTATCTCTTATACAGATAGCTAATATATGGAATTTTTCAAATAATTTTAATTCAAACAAGGCATATAAGAACAGGTTTAAAGTGAATTTATTGAAAGATACCAATGTTTAAGAAGTATAACCTATTCCTAAATAGTAACTTCCAAACAAATGGACCAATATGAAAGCATTTACATGGATGACATCCTTCATCCTTGATATTTCTTAGCAGGAAGTTGAAGAGTACTTTAACCGGTGAGTTAGTAGTTCAGGATCATCAGAAGCATCTTTGTTTCATACTTGATAAAAATTTGTCTTTGACCTTCACTTTGATGAAAAACTTGATAAAGCCAAATAAGGTAGTTCTCTTGTTTTCAGACTTCATAAATTCTTAAAATCAGGGACTCCCGTTGTCACTAACACTCCAGTGTCACAGACCTGGCGAGACCCTTGCCCCACTGAAAAATCAGGCAAAAATTTCATTCCCGATAGGAAAATACCCTGGACTTTTAGCCCCACTGGGGAATTGACTTATATTTCATTCCCACTCGAAATTAAATGTTTAAAAATTGCACTCCAAAACCATCCCCACTGGGTTTTTTAACCTTTGAAAAATTGAATTTCTCTCCCCGTTGGCAGTTCAATAGAAGTTTTTATCCGCATTGAGGAAAAAAGTTCCACCAGGGCTGTGAGACAGGGGTGTATATATGGTCTACCAAAACTTTTAGTGGTAGAGTACACCCTGATTATGGAGATATCGTATATGGTCGTCCTGGTAATTCCACCTTTTCTACCCATTTTACCTTTTCTGAAAAACTCGTGTCTGTTCAATATAATTTATTTGTTTCACAATGACTGGATCCTTCAGTGGAACATCCAGACTAAACTTATATGAGCTAGGTTTTGAAAGCCTTGTAGGCGGTTAACTAGAAAACTCGTATTTTGTTTAAATAATAAGTGACTTTACTCTTGCTGCGCCTTATTGTAAAATTTAAAAGAAAATTAGAATAAATGAAGCAGTATAAGTCAATGAGATAAAGACGAATCTTTCGCCAGCAAGCAAAAATGGCGCCTTTAGCTTTCATCCAATTTTTAATAGCGGATTCAAACTAGCGTTTTCTCGTTTCCCATATTAGCATTGTCGAAAACCACCAGGACCGCACAGCTTACGGAGATAAAAATGTTTTCATTAACCATACTGGAAGTACACCTTTTGCACTTGGCTTTAGCCCATTGGTACCCGTACTCATTCCTGTCAGAGCGCATTGTTTTTGGTTCAATTACAACTTGTGAAAATAAGGTAAGATAAGCAGAAAATGTGCCGCATCTATTTGTTCATGCAAACCATAGTGATTGATATGGTTCTCACAAACAAATATATCGTGATGAGTTATCATTGGTTTGTGAACAAGAAAGCTGTCAGATGTCAGGGCTTAACTGAACCTGTTATTGTTATGATGGTGAAGAAGACACAAAAAAAGTTCGTAAAGGTAGGCTACTTCTTTGTTTCAGAATCAGTGCCAATGTTGGTCTAGGTATCGAATACCAGTCAGTAATTATAAATGTGATATACATATTACATATATAGATTGTAATATACATAAGAGCTAAGATTTTTAAACATTGTTATCAAGTATATTGATGTAATGGCTCGATATTTCTTAAACTTTTTGAAGTGTTACCCGCTTATTTGACCAAGTTTTATGAAATTTTCCATACCTCTAAAATCTTATTGAATGTTGTGGGCCCATCCAGAAAAATAAATAGTCAATTTGAGGAGAAGCTTTGTGTAAGAGTAATGTTTTTAAAAAATTCAACTTTGTTTTCATTGATAGAAGAGAGTGGCTTTATAATGCAGAACGCACGGGATACTACAAATACGCTGAAAAACCAAAAGATTTGTGTTTCTGCGAATGGCAATGATAATCTTTTGTACCACCGGGAAAGATAGATAGATTCGATTCATTACGTGGATAACTTGTCTATTCGTCGTAATTTTCATTTCAAAAATTTGCACCCATTTCGGCTTGACGTTACGGCGCCGAAAAGAATAACAGCAAAATTGAATTGCAGTTTTCCTATCTTTCACACGCTTGCACGCCTCAGACGCCTCATCCTTTAAAATTGTCATATTACACAACTCGAGCGTGTCAAACACGGTGTTAAATCCAACCAAATGAAGTCTAAAAACACTATTCCATTCCATATACAACAATTCACAACAAAGTTAAAGGTAATAAACAATATTTATTAAAAACAATTACAGCTTTTGTAGGTCAAGTTATATAAAACCCCATCCAAAAAACCCCTGTTTATTCCAAGGTGACCGCTTTTTGTCCATGGGAATTTTGAACGGCTAGATTTACTCGTCACAGATACAAAGGGTGTGTGACGGTAAAGTCATTCGAGAAAATTACTTTGTTAATTAATATTTACATTTGTTATTATAGGCAAATACAACCTGAAGCCTGGTGGACAACCATGCCTTAACCAAGGCACCGAGGAGGCTTTTGCAGACTTTGTTAACGGTATAATGGTATGGAAAATACCGTCGAATCCCATAGATTTGCAAATGTTGGTGCAAGTTCATTATATTCGGCAAAATGTGATATACAAGGTATGGTTATTTTTATTACCTACACCCCTGTATCAGTGCAATTCTTGCTTGAAAACTCACTCAAAACGAAAATTCTTATTTGACACGTGACAAGGAAAACCCCTTTTTATTTTGTTCTTTTTGTTTCGTTTTGTTCGTTTTACTTTCATGGTAGTGTTTATTTTATTTCCTTTGAAGGTATTTGGTGGTAAAAATAAAAAAATTGTCAGCAGGAGTGGATTGGGTCAAATCTTCCAGTACCAGATGGCACTTCACCATGTTTCTGGCCGATAATGTGAAGTCTCTGCCCGGGACAAGATTGGACCTGCTGAAATGAACGAATATTCTTGTAATTTAGTGGAGACTTTGGATGGAATTCCAACCATACATAAATCAAATTTTGAGGAGACAAATCTTACAGACTGTCCACAACGAAACTGAGTACGTATTTGTATTCCACTACCTTAATTGGATTACTTTTGGTCGGGATTAAAGTTTAACTAATTTTTTAACGAATCGCCAAATTAAAATACCGCTAAACTTATAGGGGTTATAAGTTTAAAAAAATGATTTTTAGCAGAATCCACTTATATTACATTGATACTGGCGTATTGGGATGAATTCTAACACTTTTATGTGAAATATCATGAAAATTGTGTAACGGAAATGGGGTCTTTGAAGTTTGGCCAATCAGACCCCCTAACATGGTCCAAAATCCATCACATTTCTTGTTGCCACTACATGCCATAAGCTTCCAAATAACATTTTCATTTTCAAACCAGGCTCAAAAGAGAGAAAAGACCCCAAAGTTTTTGTGCTCGCTTCGCTCGCCTTTACTTTTAAAAAGATATTTAATTCTCATAGGGGAGCCAAAATCAAAATCTTCTTGGCCTCCCCCATTTGCCCGAATTTTAGTCGACCCATCACACTACTGCTTGGCCCTAAAATACAGGAAGATTATTGAAAATAATTAATCTCAAAACCAAAATATCGCTAAATATAGCCATCGAATTCCATAAAGTTAGTTCATTTTAAGGTTCATCAATTGAGCCTGGTTTGAAAATACAACACGTATACTTGGCAGCTGATGACATCAGCAAGAATTGAGCCAGATTTGGGTTTTTTTTTGACTTGATCTGAGCGGGAGTGTAAATTTTGTTTCCACCGAGGATACATCAAAACTTTTCAATTTGATTGTGTATTTCATAAACTGCAGATACATATTATTTTTTTCAAGGTTAAAGAATTTTTTGCATTAACTATTTACGGTTCTTTTATTACAGGAGCTGTTTACAAAAGTACTCCAAGCGGCTGGTTTGACATGTCAACCTTCACAATTTGGTTTCAAAACTGTGTCTTTCCAAACATCCAATTTTAAGTTGGAAAAATCATTATCGATAATAACCTCAGGTGTTACTTTAGTGAATGAGTGATTACAATGTGCGAAGAAAACGAGATTGGTTTTGTTCCACTAATCACCAACTCCACACGTTTAACACCTTGAGACGTGGCAGTATTTTGACCCCTCAAGATGAGCTGGAGTAATATATTTAAACGATGGCAGTGAGAGACAATGGTACACACCTTTCGATCCTTGTTGAAAGAAATGTACGTTATGTTGTTATCTTTGCATATCTACCCTCCTGTTCGATTTAGTTCAACACCAGTTATAGAAGAGGGGCAACCCTTGGGATCCGTAGTAACACATCTTTCGTGGGACTGGTAAAAAATTTTCTTTTTGCCATTTTTGATAACTTAAGATCATTGAAATAGAACTTTAAAGATAACTTTTACTTTTATGTACGAACCAGCAGGGTGATTAGAGGGGCGCAAAATTTTTGTCTGAGAGCAGATTTTTATGACACAGTAATTGTTTATATCATGAATAGATGATTACAGTATCATAAAAATTTGCTCTCGTAAACAAATTTTGCGCCCTTCCTGTCTACGCTACTGCAAACAGTATGAAGTAAGCCCTGAATTCCTAATGTACAAAACGAACGAAACTTGATTTACAAGCAGGAATATCAACCAAACGACGTTTGATAGCTTGAACGGTCAACTTGATTTTCTTTATGATGAACCATTTAGATGAACCCATAGTGTCCGGCCGGGTCAGAAAGCGTTGAGAGTAACAATAATGCTAGCACATCACATGACACGTCAAATTTTGAAGAACTAAAAGAGTACATACCCAGCTGGCACACAACGTTGTTTCAACGTTTATCTAACGTTCGCAACGTCCATATAACGTTAGATGAACGTTAAAACAACGTTGTGTCCAGCTGGATAACTTAAATGGTTTTGGTGACCGAAGAGCCGTTTCCATGAAGTACCTTCACCATATACCTAGGTAAGAACATTATGCTACCAGACAATACCCTGAATTTCTTTACATCGTTTTTGTTTGTCTCCTCATATACAGCTGTATTTCTAAAGTTAACATGCTCAAAACTTATGTCATAGCTAGGAGGGGTTCAAGGTTTACGGTGACACGGTATGGGCCTTTTTTTGTCCGGTTTTTCCGTATTTACCCATGGAAGTTCGGTATTTCGGTAAATACAAAATCTTTCTGAACTGCATTTTCATAAAAAAAATTCTAAAAATAACCTGCGGTGCAAAATTTTCATAAAATTTAGAAAACGACTTTATAAAACTTCAACATTTCCATGAAAAGAAGCTCTTAAGGCACTCTGTTATATAGTAGAACAGTCTAAAACATAGTCAAATAAAATAGTGTAAAAATCGAAATTTTCTCCTGTCGGCACAAACCAAGGTTGCGCCTCCTCAGTCACTAAACTTTACTTCCTCTATGCTATTTGAACGTCGAAATCTGATCGTTCGTCTGATCAAGAGATAGAACAGTTGAAAAATAAAATCTTCAACAGAATGTCGCCCTTGCTTCTTATTTTATCAACAATTCTTGCAGTTGAAATGCCTTTCCTTACGAATTAGGCATAACATAAATACTAAAAATTGTCGGTGACTGTATTTGGAGTTTATTTTGTCCGGTGTTCCAGTATTTTAGGAAAAAATTGCCGGTAATATTACGATGGAGGAGATCTGTTATCATTTGATGGTCACAATGAAAAGGACTCCAAAGCAATATGCCAAGCCTTGGTAGGAGCGATGAAAGTCGCCAACGACAAAGGTATTGTCCACAGGTAAGATCTTTAGAGATTCTTTCGAAGTTGTTCTACTCCAATTCAACAAAGACTTTATCCCTTATAACAACCCCTCAGTTGAATAGATTCTTTGTGGTTAAGTAAGTTCAACTATGACCAATATCAAAAGATATTGAGTTAACGGCTTTCACTAAGCATGCTAAAAATCAATCATTTTCTGCACTTTCCAATTGAGATCTTTATTCCAATGGGTGGGAAGAGCTTCATCAGCTTTCAGGTTCTGTTATTTTCCTTTCAATCTTTTCCAAGTCTTCTTATCAATTCCAATACAACATCTGTCCAATAAGCCAAGGATAGAATTTACTTAATTTAAAATTAAACTGCGATTTAACTACTTATTGTTAATAAGTTAATAAACATTTATTTGTATAATTTTCAGAGATTTAAAACTCGACAATATCTTACTTGACGAGGGTGGAAAGATCAAAATTTCAGGTAAGACTTTTTGAACAAAATTCATTAGTAAATGGGAGGAAAGATTGAAACTTATAGGAGTTTAGTCTTTTTCAAAGTTCTAGAACTGCGTTCAATAATTTTAAGTTGGTCATAAGAAATCCATACTTCATATAATGTATCAATATTTTATCTTATTTCAGATTTTGGCACTTCAAGTTTCCCATCATCACGTGATTACCTCTGTGACACATTTTGTGGAACCATGTCTCATATGGCTCCAGAAGTGGTTCGCGGATACAACGGCACCTGTGATGCCTGATATGATGGTCAGAAAGCTGACGTTTGGTCACTGTAAGTTGATTTTATTTCAATACTTAAACACTTAAATTCTTACCTCCAGACATAGCTTAGACTAAGGTCTAAGACTAATCTTTAGGAGAAAAATACTATGCGACCATAACTCGAATTATAGTCTACAGTAGGAACACCATTTAGACACGCTCAAGTGTCTCAGTCAGAAGTTTTGTTGTTAAATAAATTAAATTCAATAAATATTTACAAATTTTTCAATACACTGGATAGAACTACTTATTGACTTTTTTGTAGCCGTTGAAAGGCCCCCAGCGGTTTGCGTTAATGCGTGAATGGGCTTTTCTCACTTGCGTGAATGCGTGAGTTTGGAAAAAAATCGTTTGATTACAGTACGCAAATTAAAGGTCTGCGCTCTTGAAAGAAAGATGCCAATGAAAAAGTTATCCAAGCAGTATACTTCACACGTTATTTTTTCATTTATTTTAGCGGAGTCATTCTCTTCGAGCTCGTTACCGGTTGTTTACCGTATCAACATACAAACAACCCTCTACAGTTCGAAAAGCAATTACAACGTTTTCCCAAACTTCCTTATGGAAGAAAACTCTCTTCAGGTTAGTAAATATAAGAGTTCTCTACTCTAGCCAAAAAAACCTGCAAAATAATGTGAACCAAGTCAAATGTTCAATAACAAGAAGCATTTAATTTCAAAATATCTTTTTAGAAATTAAACTCTAACCTTGCTTAAAGAACTTGACCTTGCTTGAACTTGCTTTTTAACTTTCCATTTGCCTTAACCCTATTCATACTAGGCTTTTAGGGGCGGTTCAGAACTAGGGGGGGGGGGGGCTTTTCCTGTACCACCCCTTAACTTTTGATCTAGTGGGTCTTTTTGGATGAAATTTGGCACACAAGATCCTTGTGACGTAAGGTAACTTTTGACAAAAAATTTTTTTGATGACGTCACTCATCATGCCCAAAGTGAGTAAAAACCGAAAATTTCCTTTGTTCTTATAAATAGCTATTGTATTCTAACAAAGGCTTTAGAAAAAAGTTGCCTGAGTTTAAAATGCTTATTTTATCCTAAATATTCAATAAATTACGGTTTAAACGATATATTTGACAATGAAAATAAATTTGTATTGGAAAAGTGTCAATTTTTGTGACACCTTACTGTCAGAAATGTCATCATGCTCAAGGTGTGAAAATATTTAGGTGTCAAATTTTTTTTTATTTTGAAGCTAAATAAAAGTTAGGAATTTACAGAAAATTTCACGGCAAAAGCTCTATTATTTCAGGAGCTATTAGCAATAGTTTGACCTCCGAACAGAAAGAGCCCCCCCCCCCCTAGTACGAATAGGGTTAAGACTTTCATAAGGATAGAATGGTCGTATGCCAAAGGGTCGAGAGTATTTTTGCATTCGTTCTAGCCATCAAACATGATTCATTTGTCAATAAAACTGATTTTTTATGCCGGATCTTTTTTTAATTTTGACCAAATTGCACCAAATTTCACCATAAATTTTTTCTTATTTTTCACTCAAAATGCATATTAGTATGTTTAAAATGTGAGGAATTTCGAATTCTACGAAGATTTTTTGACTGAAAATGCCGGAAATTTGCAAAAATTTGCTCAACTTTAAATAGTACCTCAAGTGGATTAATTTTGGCAGAAATTAAATTTGGCAAATTTCGGCATATTAAATACTGAAAATACTAAAATTTTCGTCGTCAGTCGTTCGCCAAAATTTAGCAATAAGACTATTCTTTTATTCTATGAAAAGTATCATTTTTACGTTGATTTTATGCATTTTTCATGAATTTCTGTTTCTCCAATTTCCAAATTTAATCCCTGTCGAAAATGGTATTTTGGTCATTCGTTAAATTAGATCCACGAAAAAATTTGTGTACTATAATAGAGATATCTATACCTATATCTTAAATAAAACCTTTGATAGCGGTGTATTATATTTAAGATATCTGTGTAACTAAAGGAATGAAATGAATATCGGCGATTACCTTCCCGGCCCATTTAAAACCGGCCATATTATGCCACTGCGCATTTGGTTGTAAAATACCTTATCGGTAGAAAACTCCTCCTTTTAAAAGTGACGAAAGCAATCGCTTTGGAGAAGAAATTTTTTACCAACGATTATTTTTTTACCGCTGAAAGATTTGATCGACTATAATTTTTTTGCCGCCGAAACTTTTTCTGAAGAAAATATTTTTCTTGATCCGATTATATGATTTTTGTATTGATGATATGTAATGCTTCTCAAACATTACTAAATCGTTTCTTAATATTGCCACATACAGGTGATAAAAATCTAGGTCCAGGAATAATTTCCTCGTTAATTCAAAAAATACGTAGACATGGGTATGAGGTTGGAATACATCATGTTTTTTGAATTTTTAGATGACCCGCAAGGATCTCAACCGTCAGATGCGCGACCTTAGAAGATAATTACGGGTATGCGGGATGACTGCTTAGTCATCCTCAAGGATGGCTTCCACTGTGAAGCCTGGCGCCCTTGCCCTGCATAGCCAAAATGGATTGATCTATTAGAAAAGTTTTGCTAGGCAATCAGTTTCCACCATCTTTCACCTGTCACTTTGACGTCTGTTTTTCTCTTTTCTTCACCAATGTTTCTTAAATCCTATATTTTTGGCATACATTTTTGGATTAAATGGAAAGACAATGTTAATCACTTCAGTGTTGAAAATTGTCATTAGCAAAACTTATCTTAACTAACATCTCTCTAAATTCAATTTTAACTGTATATAAACCGAGAACTGTTTCAGTGTATATATTACCTGTATCATATTTAAAAAAATTTTATATTTACGTTTCATTCCATCTCTTCGGAGAAACAGGTGTAGTTGGAGCATCTTATAGCCCGGTTACGGCGGTCCAAATAGGAAAAGGAAGATTCTGATATAAAACCACCCCTGCATAGGTTGGCGTCTTGCATAGGGTTCTCTTTCAGCCTCATGGGGTGTTTGACCTCTTTAGACACTTTTTACTGTCATTCTCACTATGGTGTATCCAGTGGCGCGGAGCATTAGAAACAATTAGCTATCGAAAGAAAATTTGAAATGTCTTCCTTAAACAGCACCAGGGTTAAAGCCCCTGCTCGTCTCGTTCCTTTCTCAAATCTTGTTTCCCAGGGAACCAATGACCCAATAGCTCCAAACTCTCAGGAGAGAACTATTGGTGACAGACATGAGATTGTAACACCACCTAAATTGCTGAAATGCAAAAAGCAAACAATTTTTAGCACTTTTAACGTTCGTTCTCTGACTCAAATCAGTCGCAAACAAGAATTACTTCAAAACTTCTCAAAATATAATCTTGATATTTTGTCTCTCCAAGAGCACAGAAATTTTCATCCGGACTCTGAATTCCAGCACCTTGATCTTGGCAAAAACAAGCTAATCACATCCTCAGCTTGGAAAAATCACCAAGGGACCACAATTGGTGGCATTGGTATTCTTCTCTCTCCGAAGGCCTCAAACAATCTTCTTTCTGTGAACAAAGTGTCTGATCGTATCATTGTAGCTGAGTTCAATAGTAATCCAAAAACATCCTTCATTTCTTGTTATAGTCCGACAAATGTCTCTGACGAATCCCTCGCAGATGACTTTTATTCTTCTCTCTCTGCAACCCTACAAAATATCCCTGCTCACAATTTCGTTGTTGTCGCTGGCGATTTCAACGCGCAAATGGGTAGGGACGTTGCTAACTTTTCATTTCATCAAAAAACAAACCGAAATGGTTCAAAATTAAATGACATGATCCTAGAACATGAACTGATTGCCTCCAATACTACTTTTATGAAAAAGCGCAACAAACTTTGGACATTTCAATCTCCGAATGGATCCAAAAGTCAAATTGATTTTATTCTCGTTCGTAAGAAGTGGAAAAACAGTGTCCACAACTCACAAGCCTACTCTTCCTTTTCTTCAGTAGGTTCAGACCATAGAGTTGTTTCTGTAAATGTCTTTCTTAGCCTAAGATCTTCCAAAAGAGCTACTCCAGATCCTATGAAGTCCATAGACTGGACCCAGGTTCTTGGGGACTCAGAATTACAATCAGCCTATGTCATCGAGGTCAAAAATAGGTTTGATGTTCTCTCCAAACCAAACGACGACGTCGAAACAAAATATTCAAATCTGATAAAAGCAAACGAACATGTATGTCTCTCTTATCTTCCGAAAAAACAAAAATGCAAAAGTAAAGTTCTCCATGAGGACAACCTTGTCAAAAATGCGCGCAAAACCTTCGAGTCAGCCAAATTAAAACATCAAACACGTGCTACTAGAAGAAGCGGTAAAGCTCTCGCAGATGCGCAAAAAGGCTTGGATGACGCTTACCTAACCGCTGAATCGCTTTTTATTCAGGGAAAGATTGACTCGATCAAAGCTTTTCACGAGTCAAAAAAACATTCCGCTTCTTGGAAAGTCATTAATGAGATATCTGGACATAAGGACTACCCTTCGATTCAACTAAAGGGAGGTTCTGCAGAGAAAAGGAGGACAAACTGGCTAAAACATTTTAAAGACTTGCTCGGAAATGTACCAACAGGTAATGCAAACGCACTACCACTTCATCAAGTCTTGGAAAATCTAAACATTCCAACTAATACTTTTACCTTAGATGAGTTGAAGAAAACTGTAAAACTTTTTTCTAGTAACAAATCTTCTGGCTTAGACAACATTCCAACTATTTTATGGAAAGATCCTACCTTTTTGACACTTCTCCTCGAATTCTGTAACCACACCTTCGAATACCATTCTCCTCCATCAGCTTGGCTCACAGGGGGTATCATCCCTGTGCCAAAGAAAGGTGATCTCACCCTTGCTTCAAACTATAGGGGTATCACATTAATGCCAATCGCTTCAAAAATCTATAACAAACTGATCCTGAATCGTATAGTCCCATATCTTGATCCTTTGTTGCGAAAAAATCAAAATGGTTTCAGGAAAGGTAGAGGTACTCTTTCGCAAATACTTTCAATTCGGCGTATCCTTGAGGAAATGCGTAAATTAGACAAAGAAGTTATTCTCTGTTTCGTTGATTTTAAAAAGGCTTTTGATTCTATTAACAGAGAAAAAATGTTTGAAATCCTTAAACTCTATGACATTCCTGACAAAATTATTCTTGCCATCAGGGCGCTCTACACCTCTACCAAGGCAAAAGTTATTCTCCTGACGGGGACACTGAAATGTTTGACATCCATGCTGGTGTTCTTCAAGGAGACACCCTTGCACCCTTTCTTTTTATTCTAGTTTTAGACTACGTTCTTCGTATTTCTGTTGATCCTTTAAACTACAAGGGCATCCAACTTACAGCCCAAAAAAGTAGAAGAAATCCCGCCACTTTTCTCACCGATCTAGACTTTGCCGATGATCTCGCCCTTGTCTCTGAGACCATTCAGTTCGCAGAAAACCTTCTCCACTCTCTCGAGAATGCCGCTAGTCAGGTCGGCCTTTTTTGTAACGAGGGAAAAACTGAATTTCTGTGCACTTCTGACTCCGTCCGTACTCTGAAATCGCTGAACAGTGTCAATATCAAAAGAGTAAATGACTTTAAATACCTTGGCTCGCACATTAATGATTCTGAACAAGACTTTAATATTAGAAAATCTCTCGCGTGGAGGGCCTGCAACAAACTAAACAAAATTTGGAAGTCTAATCTAGATAATAAGATTAAGGTACAAACCTTCAAAACCTTAATCGAGCCTATTCTCCTTTATGGGTCGGAGACCTGGACAATGACGAGAGCCATGGAAAAAAGTATAGACGGGTGTTATACAAACCTCCTCAAAAAGGTTCAAAATTTAAACTGGGCGAACCATCCGAACCTCAATCAAATATACAATAATCTACCACGCATCTCGCGTATACTCACCAATAGAAGACTTCAGTTCGCAGGCCACTGTTTTCGAGCAAAAGAAGAATTAATATCCAGACTTCTTTTCTGGTCACCAACGGGTCTAGTAAGACTAAGGAAGTTAACCTTCCTAGATACTCTGAAGAGGGAAACAGGTCTCGAGATTGAGGAAATAAAGACAGTCATGCAAGATCGGGTATTGTGGAAGGAAGGCTACGCAAATTTTCCGACGTAAGTCGAAAGATGATGATGATGATGAGAAGATAATTACCAGAGAGAACCTTGATTTTGCAATTCGCATGGTTAAATCTAATGCAATCAGTGAACCGAAAATCGCAATAAGAATGGGGTTCACCCAATCAACAATCAATCGACGCAAAAATGGAGTCACGACTGATAAGGTTGGCTGCCCAACTGTGCTTACACAGAAAGAGGAAAAACGATTCAAATCTGTGCTAGATTTACTCGCCCGTTGGGGGTTTGGAGCTACTGTTAGATAAACTCGAGCAAACAACACGGTCAAGAATGACCGCCCGCGACAGATTATGTAGCAAAATTCCGCGAACGCATGGGTGTAACGCTACGGACAGTGGACAAAATTAAATCAGATCAATTTAAATACACAAACGACGAATTAAAGGTACAAGCGTTTTTGCATTTGATCGTTTCCAAATAGATTGCATTTATTGAAATCGCATAGTTTTCAAGTGATAAATCTCACTCACACTTTTTCCAGAGTCGGTTTCACTTACGGCAGCATTCTTCGGGTATATTTACAACACCCCTGTCTCGGGGATACGGTTAGAATTTGCCGAATGGGGATGGAGAGTCCATTGCCTTAACTTGGTGGAGATTTAAAGTTCTTCTACATTGTTTTTACCGCTTTAAAACCCACTGCGAATTCCTAGAACTGTAAGTGTCTTCTCTAGTCGGGATAACAGTTGTTGTAATGTAGTTTCCCAACGGCGATGAACGTTCAAGGTTTTTTTCTCACCCGGACGAATCTTTAGTCAATTTTTACAGTGAAGGAGGTCCCACCGTGTCTAAAGAAAAATGGTGTTTTACAATAGTCTGTTAATTTCGACATTGATTATTACAGAAGAAAGTTTTCCATTTGCACGTTCGTGTCTTGTTATCTATACGTTGATCTCTGTTAATGCGTTTCCAGTGTATTCTTTCTGTATTGTTCTTTTTTGACACCCCTGTATCATCGTTCCGCCACGAGAATTCCTGGCAACATTAACAGTGAACGGCTGAAATAGATCAAAATACCTCTGCTGCGCGGACAATTCTAAAGATATCGTTTTAAACGAGATGGGTGCGAGTACTCTTAGGTACCTAATAGCGGGGGGGGGGGTTTGGAATAAGCGGGAGGGGAGGGGTTGGAACAAAAATATCCTGGGTGGTAAATCTTTTCGAAAAGGATGCCAATACAGCAGAATTAGAGCAAAATAGGAAACTTTGAAAACAACTTTCGCAAAAATCAATACGGGGGGGAGGGGGTCCGAATAAAAATGTCGTGGGTTTAAAGTTTTCGAAAAATTAATTAGCACCCCCTGTGCATAGCACTACTTCGTCACATATCCTTACTTCGTCTCCTTTTGTTATTTTCTTTTCTACGTCATAATTTATGCTAAAAAATTAAGCAGCTGAATACACATGGTTTCTACTAGATTATTGTTAATCATTTAAACATGACGTAACATATGCTATTATGCAAGCTAAGAAGTTGATTGACAGATATCTTTGAATGGGAAAATATGGAAAATTGATTGACAGATATATTTTTCTAGAATACATAAATTAATTACCGTTAGGTGTGAAAATGATGGGCGCAGAGGTAAATAAAAGACATATTTTGACATTATACATTTTTTTAACTGACCAATCAAATCACTACTATACATGTAACATTTGAAGAGTGAGTGCACGATGAACAATCGTGATTGAAATTCTAAAGAAATATCTCGAAGAAACCATAATACGCATGCACGGATGCTCTACACATGGTCACAAGAGTTGAAAGTTAGATTTTGCAGATCAGTCAAAAATATTTATCCTTACTTGGTCACGATGCATTGCGTAAGAGTTCTTTAAAAATTTCACAAAAATTTATATTCTCACTACACGGTCACGTGATTTAAAAGTTAGATTTTACAGATTAGTCAAAAAAACTTATCCTTACTTGGTGACATAACTTGAAAGTTCGATTTTGCAGATCAATCAAAAAAATTTATCCTTACTTGGTCACATGACTTGAAAGTTAGATTTCGCAGGTCAGGCAAAAAAATTTATCCTTACTTGGTCACGATGCAATGCATAAGAGTTCTTTAAGAATTTCGCAAAAATTTATATTCCCACTACGCGGTCACACGACTTGAAAGTTAGATTTTGCAGATCAGTCAAAATAATTTATCCTTACTTGGTCACATGACTTGACAGTTAGATTTTGCAGATCAGTCAAAAAAAATTATCCTTGCGTGGTCACATGACTTGAAAGTTCGATTTCGCAGATCAGGCAAAAAAAATTATCCTTACTTGGTCACGATGGATTGCGTAAGAGTTCTTTAAAAATTTATACACGGTCACGTGATTTAAAAGTTAGATTTCACAGATTAGTCAAAAAATTTATCCTTACTTGGTCACCATTCATTGCGTAAGAGTTCTTTAAAACTTTCACAAAAATTTATATTCCCACTACACGGTCACGTGATTTAAAAATTCGATTTTGAAGATTAGTCAAAAAAATTTTCATTACATGGTCACATGACTTGAAAAGTTAGATTTTGCAGATCAGTCAAAATAATTTATCCTTACTTGGTCACATGACTTGAAAGTTAGATTTGCAGATCAGTCCTGATCAGTCAAAAAAATTTATCCTTACTTGGTCACATGATTTGAAAGTTAGATTTTGCAGATAAGTCAAAAAAATTTATCCTTACTTGGTCACATGACTTGAAAGTAAGATTTTACAGATTAGTCAAAAAAATTTATCCTTACTTGGTCACATGACTTGAAAGTTAGATTTTGCAGATAAGTCAACAAAATTTATCCTTAATTGGTCACATGACTTGAAAGTAAGATTTTGCAGATTAGTCAAAAAAAAATTATCCTTACTTGGTCACATGACTTGAAAGTTAGATTTTGCAGATAAGTCAACAAAATTTATCCTTACTTGGTCACATGACTTGAAAGTAAGATTTTGCAGATTAGTCAAAAAAATTTATCCTTACTTGGTCACATGACTTGAAAGTTAGATTTTGCAGATAAGTCAACAAAATTTATCCTTACTTGGTCACATGACTTGAAAGTTAGATTTTGCAGATTAGTCAAAAAGATTTATTCTTACTTGGTCACATGACTTGAAAGTTATATTTTGCAGATAAGTCAACAAAATTTATCCTTACTTGGTCACATGACTTGAAAGTTATATTTTGCAGATAAGTCAAAAAAATTTATCCTTACTTGGTCACATGACTTGAAAGTAAGATTTTAAAGATTAGTCAAAAAAAATTATCCTTACTTGGTCACATGACTTGAAAGCTAGATTTTGCAGATAAGTCAACAAAATTTATCCTTACTTGGTCACATGACTTGAAAGTAAGATTTTGCAGATTAGTCAAAAAAATTTGTCCTTACTTGGTCACATGACTTGAAAGTTAGATTTTGCAGATAAGTCAACAAAATTTATCCTTACTTGGTCACATGACTTGAAAGTAAGATTTTGCAGATTAGTCAAAGAAATTTATCCTTACTTGGTCACATGACTTGAAAGTTAGATTTTGCAGATAAGTCAACAAAATTTATCCTTACTTGGTCACATGACTTGAAAGTTAGATTATGCAGATTAGTCAAAAAGATTTATTCTTACTTGGTCACATGACTTGAAAGTTAGATTTTGCAGATAAGTCAAAAGAATTTATCCTTAGTTGGTCACATGACTTGAAAGTTAGATTTTTCAGATCAGTCCTGATCAGTCAAAAAATATTTTACCTGTTCACATAACTTGAAAGTTAGATTTTGCAGATAAGTCAAATAGATTTATCTTTACTTGATCACATGACTTGAAAGTTAGATTTTGCAGATAAGTCAACAAAATTTATCCTTACTTGGTCACATGACTTGAAAGTAAGATTTTACAGATTAGTCAAAAAGATTTATCCTTACTTGGTCACATGACTTGAAAGCTAGATTTTGCAGATAAGTCAACAAAATTTATCCTTACTTGGTCACATGACTTGAAAGTAAGATTTTGCAGATTAGACAACAAATTTATCCTTACTTCGTCACATGACTTGAAAGTTAGATTTTGCAGATTAGTGAAAAAGATTTATTCTTACTTGGTCACATGACTTGAAAGTTAGATTTTGCAGATTAGTCAAAAAAATTTATCCTTACTTGGTTACATGACTTGAAAGTTAGATTTTGCAGATAAGTCAACAAAATGTATCCTTACTTGGTCACATGACTTGAAAGTAAGATTTTGCAGATTAGACAACAAATTTATCCTTACTTGGTCACATGACTTGAAAGTTAGATTTTGCAGATTAGTCAAAAAGATTTATTCTTACTTGGTCACATGACTTGAAAGTAAGATTTTGCAGATAAGTCAAATAGATTTATCCTTACTTGATCACATGACTTGAAAGTTAGATTTTGCAGATAAGTCAACAAAATTTATCCTTACTTGGTCACATGACTTGAAAGTAAGATTTTGCAGATTAGTCAAAAGAATTTATCCTTACTTGGTCACATGACTTGAAAGTAAGATTTTGCAGATAAGTCAAAAAATTTTATTCTTACTTACTTGGTCACATGACTTGAAAGTTAGATTTTGCAGATAATTCAAGAAAATTTATCCTTACTTGGTCACATGACTTGAAAGTAAGATTTTGCGGATTAGTCAAAAAATCTATCCTTACTTGGTCACATGACTTGAAAGTTAGATTTTGCAGATAAGTCAAAAAAATTTATCCTTACTTGGTCACATGACTTGAAAGTTAGATTTTGCAGATAAGTCAACAAAATTTATCTTTACTTGGTCACATGACTTGAAAGTTAGATTTTGCAGATTAGTCAAAAAAATTTATCCTTAATTGGTCATGTTTACATCAAACACTACTTGGTCACGCCTTTTCACTCATAAGAAATGTTCATTATTTGGATCATAAACCACGCCTTTTTACTTATAAAAAATGTTCATAGTTTGGTCCAAAGACATCAAACACTACTTGGTTGCGCCTTTTTACTCATAAGAAATATTCCAAATTTGGACCGAAAACACAAAATACTACTTGGTCACGCCTTTTTATTCATTAGAAATCTTTATATTTTGGACCAAAAACATCAAACACTACTTCGTCATGCCTTTTCACTCATAAGAAATGTTCATAATTTTGATCAAACAAACCAAACAATACTCCGTCGCGCGTTTTTCCTCATCAGAAATGTTCATAGGCTACGTCATATCTTCCTTCGTTTCGAGCGTAAAACTCCTACTCTTCGGGCTATGAGCACTGCTCTTGTTTTGAATATTGAAATTCTCCAGATAAATCGCATGCGCACTGAGGTTTTAATGAAACAATAGAAAGTTTCGAAACCTAAGCCAATCAGTTGTGTTCTAAACATTCTTTTATTCAATATCTCTATTGATAAACATCTTTTGTGAATGTTGTCTATTATGTTTAAACCTATTAATAAGTAATTCCCGGTGGGGGTCACTAGTGGCCGCCTATAGCAGTGCCTATAGACCAAGAGTAAGGCCTAAAAGCCTGGATCTGTCTATTGTGTAGACTAAAATGTTCATAGTTTGGATAAAAAACACCAAACACTACTTGGTCGCGACTCTTTACTCCTTAAACATTCAGATATTTTTCACACAAAACCCCACCAAATGTTACTTAATCATATCTTTCATTAAAAGCTCTCGTCACTTCCATTATTCGTCCAAAAATGTCTTCGATATTTAAAGAGTTTTACGTTATATTGAAAGTTCAGGTGAAGAGGAGTTGCTAACTTGCACTTTTAGTACATTTGTGGCCGAAACGCCCGACGAGACAGAATGAGATATGTTTATTTAACAATAAGTAGTTAAATCGTAGTTTAATTTTAAATCGTCTAAATCACTTATTCCGCCTGCGGTACTACCGGGGCGTCCCGCCTGCAAGTAGCCTTACTTCTCACTTGGTTCCGTGCGATATTGGCTATACTCTCAAAGCACAAACAAGGTTTAAGATGGCGGTGTTCAAGTCCCAGAAATTTTTTATTGTGCTTCAAGAATCGTATTATATCCTTCGCTATCGATTCGAAAACATCATGTAATTGAAAGCAGTGGATACTTTGAGCATGGAAGTTCGTAGAGAGTAAAGTATTTTGTGCATTGGACCGTTTACTTTGCACAATAAGACACTGTTTTGTAGTGCAGTATAATGGGCTTTAACAATCTCGTATTCATGTTGAAACGAGTTGAGTATGGGCTTTGTGGTGTCCTGTTGTAACGGATTTTTTGTCAAAGCGTTACAGAAGAAATTTTGTTAGAAATACACGAGACACCAACCAATGAGATGCCAAATGACATGCTGAAATGGCTAGGGAGATTGTCGCTGCTGGGCGTGGTGGGATGTTGGCCTAGGAGATTGTCGCTGGAGATGCTGAGATGTTGGTCAAGGTGATTGCCGTTGGATATGCTGGGATGTTGACCAAGGTGATTGCCGCTGGATGCCGGGATGTTGGTCAAGGTGATTGCCGCTGGATATGCTGGGATGTTGGCCAAGGCGATTGCCGCTGGGGTGGTGTTTCGAGAGAGTATACTTAGAAATAGCTGTCTTGAAGACGGAACTGATGACCTACATGTTAGTTTGGTCTAACTAAAACTTATCACACCTAACCACTTAACTTATTCTCAAATATTGCATCATTGCATGTTCACTTTGACATTTTGAAAAATGTTCTTGTGTAAGGAGAGATAGATATTTCAAAGTACTCATAAAAAAAAAACAACACATGTTTGAAACTTCAATTCAGCTGGGTGGATTTTATTATGAGATTCGACAAGAGGATAAGAATTTGTGGCTCAGGCAGAGCTCAAAGACTCTCCTTTACATCTAATTTACAATATAATCTTACACTGAGGCCCCCTTTTGGTTTGGATTAAGGTCATTAAGAGGTTAAACTAATACTTATAATATACCATTATAGTTATTTGATTATATATTAACTTAGTTTCTGATTTATATTTATAACTAACTATATTGACTGAGTGTATAGCATAGTCATGAATTTCTATCTAGAGGCTAGAATGAAGAGGCAGTTAACATAAAGGGTCAACAACAAGTAATCAAAATTTTATACAGACAAGTAGTGTATCTAGAGTATTTGTTGATCAACTAGAATTTTCTACTTCAGAAGAGGCTGGTTTAAATGTACAGAAGGTGAGTCAAGGCAGAAGATTGACAAAAGCCAATACAACTCGAGTAGAATAATATATGGAAAACCAGGAAATCAGTGTTTTTGTTTTAAAGGGTGACAATTTAGTTGAATAAAGCTTGGGCTATTCGAGACCAAAGTATACACATCGACCAACATTAACAGGCATAAAATGAGAGTTTAAGGGAAAGTTCCGTTTATTTACGCATCCTGCAAAATCAGTTTTTTTTTTCTGCAGTAAAATTGAATCTTGGAAAATCATGAAATTAGTTCTTGGCTAATTCAAAGGCTAGGCCAGTGGCACTCCAGATGTTACAATAAATACGAGAGCTTTGTGAGTGTGTTATGTGTGTTTATGTCCCAGGTCGGGTCCAACTCAAGGGGAGTCACTTCTTTGAGGGAATTTCGAACGGCAGTTCGGTTCTCTCAGAAACCTCGACGGCGGTCGGGTTTCAACCCTAAAAGTGTCTCAGGTCGGGTCCTACTCAAGGGGAGTCACTTCTTTGAGGGAATTTCAGACGGCGGTTTGGTTCTCTCAGAAACCTTGACGGCGGTCGGGTTTCAACCCTAAAAGTGTCTCAGGTCGGGTCCTACTCAAGGGGAGTCACTTCTTTGAGGGAATTTCAGACGGCGGTTTGGTTCTCTCAGAAACCTTGACGGCGGTCGGGTTTCAACCCTAAAAGTGTCTCAGGTCGGGTCCTACTCAAGGGGAGTCACTTCTTTGAGGGAATTTCGAACGGCGGTTCGGTTCTCTCAGAAACCTCGACGGCGGTCGGGTTTCAACCCTAAAAGTGTCTCAGGTCGGGTCCTACTCAAGGGGAGTCAGTTCTTTGAGGGAATTTCGAGCGGCGGTTCGGTTCTCTCAGAAACCTTGACGGCGGTCGGGTTTCAACCCTAAAAGTGACTCTGAGGTCGATGTGTGAGTGTATTGTGTGATATAGGTTTATCGTTTCCTAGGGATTTTTCTAAGATTTTTAAGTTATATTCATTGTATTACTTTAGACTGGAATTATTTAATTGAAATTTTAAGGGAATTTAGGGGTACCTGGTTCCCAGATAGCTAGGTGGTAGTTGGGTTTCAGCCCTCAATATGGTGGGCTGGAAATCTGGCTAGATCATCATAGTTTGTATTATATCGCAGGCTGAGTTCGTTTTCTAATAGACTATGACAGGTAGTTGCTTGGCTCACGTGGTACAGGGCAAGTTTTTTTCGTCACTACCTCTCACAACGCTCAGTACTTTGGTGGCGTGATGCAGGCACAAGTTATTTATTTTTTTGTGTTTTTCTTTTTCTGTAACTTCTTCATTTTTAATGGTACTAGGTTATTGGCAAGTAAGAATATCAATAGAACTACCAGTGGCTAGATAGTTGTATATAGTCGTTTAATTAATTTAGATTTCATCATATTTAGGATTTATCATATTTTTTTATTGGTTATTTCCTCCCTTTTTATTGTTACGTTGTCTGGTCAGTCTGCAACCATTGTCTTGTTTTGGGGATACCTTCGGTTGGGACTAAATTTTCCCCAAAACTGATTATGGGTTAGCCAAATATGTGAACGCCAAACTTAATTGAAAAATGTCTCAATCTATTCTACTCCCCTCCAAACAGATGAACGAATTTGGAAATTAAATGTTTATTTAACAATAAGTAGTTAAATCGTAGTTTAATTTTAAATCGTCTAAATCACTTATTCCGCCTGCGGTACTACCGGGGCGTCCCGCCTGCAAGTAGCCTTACTTCTCACTTGGTTCCGTGCGATATTGGCTATACTCTCAAAGCACAAACAAGGTTTAAGATGGCGGTGTTCAAGTCCCAGAAATTTTTTACCTCCCTCCCGCCCTACAGATATTGGTTGCCGGCAACCCTATTTCTAGTTTATGTTAGTTTATCACTAGCAGGGGACTAAATTTTCCCCAAAACTGATTATGGGTTAGCCAAATATGTGAACGCCAAACTTAATTGAAAAAAAATGTCTCAATCTATTCTACTCCCCTCCAAACAGATGAACGAATTTGGAAATTAAATACCTTTTTCTATTGAGATTTGTTAAGAATATTCAATTTTTTTTAAGCTTTAGGGTGTTCTTTCTTTTGAATCTTAACCTTAAAAATATTATTGAAATTTTTACGGCGATCTTTAACCGGTATGACCGATTTTAAGGGAACCCAACCGTGATCAGGATAGGATAGAGTGATCTGTCGAAGACGAAAGTGTCCCAGAAATTGTGACCTGGTTGATGTATGTATCAAAAAACTTCTTTCTTCTACATTTTGACTTGTTATAAGGAGACTTTATCATTACTTTTAGAGATACTAAAGAAACTAGCTGAAAAAAATTCGATTTTTTAAACTTCCACAGATAGTGATCTGTGAAAACTAATTTATTTAAAATTATTTAAAAAATAATATCAAATTCGATTCTATTATTTTATTAGTTTTCTTGTATGCCGCTTCTTAGAAGCCGTATACAGTATGTTCTTTATAAAGTTTTTGATCAAAAAAGGGTTCAGACATTGAGATTTCAACCTTTACTTTTTGCTAGACGGAACAAGAAAGCGATCATCCATTCACTTTATTAAGTTTGTTTGTTAACACCTTTAAAAAAAAGAGAGATCAACCTTAGACTATTTCTTGTTTCATTTGTTTATTAACACCTTCACATGAAAGAGCAAATTTTTTTGTTTAATTTCAACAGCTATAAAGGTGTTACAGAACAATACAATAAATAAAAGCAAGTAGAGACCACCTCTAATCTCAAGATCAATCAGAAATAATTTATGCAATTATTCATGCATATATTATGACGTAAAAGAGAAAATAACAATAGGAGACGAAGTAAGGATATGTGACGAAGTAGTGCTATGCACACCCCCCGGCTATTAGGTACCCGAGAGTATGTCAAGCAGGGGTTTTTGAGGCATCCTACCCAATTACAATGTTCCATTCTTCTAATTCACGTGTTAGTACGCGACACGATTGCTGGTATCCCACCCATCCGAATCTTTAATTTTGATGAGACCAATCTCAAAATTGATCTGTACGAGGAACTTGTTTTGGTTACACATGGTAAATTTAATCGTCTGGAGAAGTTGGTTGAGTACTCCAAACAGGCCTTTAGGTATTGACTATCCGTTAATCGAAATTTCCCCTCAAGGGTTGCGTTGTGAATTTAAAGATCCAAACTGTTTCTAATATGATTTGAAGACATTACTAGTGGATTGTCGTTTTATAATCCTGAAACTTTTGAATGGTTATCTTCGCGTAGGGGGCGATCGTTTCTTCTAGGATTTGGACTTCAAAATGGTATTTCAACTTTTGGGGTAACTCTTAGACCAGTCTAATTGCACTTGTTGTTGACCACCTACTCCTTCCACTAATATCTAAAAAATAAACAAAAAATATGTATCTCTAATCAACTTCTCCATGTTTCTTTTCGTCTGGATGTCTGATGTACTGCGGAAATGCGATCGGATAATATCTGCCACCTATGATAATATATAGATCGGAAGAGGTCTACGAGCCGTGGACGAAGGGTACTCCAGGGGCGGTGTAAAAACCAACTGAATCAGGCTACGCTTCGAGGATTGGTTCTTTCACGTAAGTCTTTGTTACAATTTCATTGTTTATAAAAAGAGGAAAATGAGAAATCTGATGAAGAGATATAATGTCTTATGGAAAAATCAATGTTCTTCTGTATAGAACATGAAGTCGGAAATTAAGTTTCTGCATCTATTTTGTACCTTAAAACTTAATGAATGTTGTGAAAAAATGAGAATTTTCAATTGAATATTGAATTCTGCAGGTCGTTCTTGGACCGCGATTGACAAAATGATGAAACCTGCCTGTCTCATTGGGGACAACGTCAGCTTACACTTCTCAATAAATGTTGTTGAGGTTGGTTTATAGTGTGGTCGTGTTACAAAAATACAGGCTGTTTGTAGGAAAACATAAGATCTAGCTGAAACTTTCTCCAGACCTTCTCTATAGGATGCTTATGCCTCAGGAAAAAATCCCCTAACATCCCAATGGTGGAACATCCCTTTTTTGGGCAATTTTTATTTTCCCCAGCCAAAATCCTAAGGGCGAAATATTTTGAAATTTCAAACTCATTTTTAGACATTATCAAGTATACCATTCGAAAGCTCTCGAACAAATATATAGAAGACTTTCAAACGGTTATAGCCGATTTCCTTACCTAACTCGAGATATTTCATGCACAAGTTCCACTTTTCGCCACATTTTGGTCTAAAATTGACCATATATAACATCTTCTGCGTGAATTATCTTGAGTTAGGTAAGGAAATCGGCTATACCCGTTTAAAAGTCTTCTATATAGTTTTTCGAGAGCTTTCGAATGGTATATACTTGATACAGTATATGACCCCCAAAATGGAGACGGCCCCCAAAACGGAGGTTTTCATTAAAATGAAGATTCTGACTTGTAGATTTATCAGAATTAAACGATTTTTGTTTATTTTGAAAGAATGATGGTTATACTTAAAAATGAGCATGTTTTTACTGGTTTGATACAGATTCAAGATAACATATTTGCGTCTAAAGGAAATATTTTAACACCAAAATTAGATAAAAATTGCATATAACTCACTCTAGCTCCTTGGATATTGAAAACAAGTTATGAAAACGGGGTATAGGAAATTTTCTACACCTAATGCCTTTCAGAAAATGCAAATACATTAGTGACTTTAGAGGCTGGGTAAAAGATATAGCATCTTGAAGGTCAACCAGTATTTTGGATCCCCAGAATCAGCATTGACAAAACCTAAAATTCTAAATATGAGAAAAAACAAAAAATTAACATTATTTATAAAATTTTTCGCTGAATCAGCAAAAACGGCAAATTCTGTCATTTTTTTGCAAAATATAGGAGAAAAATATCTTTAAAGCTTAATATTTTCAGTTTCAGTTAAGCTTTTTTTCTAAAATTTTCACAGCTTATTCCATACATGAATGGAACTATTTTCAAAAGAGATTTGTTTTCAAAAACTTGATTAAGACGTTGTTAAATCAAAATTGTCATTTTGAAAATTTCTAAATTTTCAGTTTGGACTTTGCAATATCGAAAATCTTGAAATATTTCATAAAAGTCATAAATTTTACATCCATCGGGTCGTAAATTTAAGGGAAAACACAAATATGTTCATAGTTTTTCCCCCTATTACCACTGGGCTTAATAATTTGATTTTAACTACACCTCCGTTTTGGGGGGCCCCAAACCTGCATTTTGACAACCAAGGGTATACTGTAAAAATTTCATCAAATAAATTTATGCCCAAAACCCTTTAAATCATATTTCAAAACTATGGTCAATGTTTTGTATTCATATCTTAAAGATATCTAGAGAAATCGCTAAAATTTCAAACCTCCGTTTTGGGGGCCATTAGAAAAAAGCTACCTATCTTTAAGCGATTGAAAAATATTGCTGAAATTGAAAATTTTGAAAAAGAAATTCCAGGAAATAAAGTAGAAATGTTAAAGGTTTTCATGCAGCAAAAATCTTTGTAAAATCTCTTTTCCTCTAGAGATTTGAGAGAAATTTCAAATTTGATCGCCGTTTTGGGGGCCACATACTGTAATGTCGGAAAATGAGTTTGAAATTTTCAAAAAATTTTGCCCTTAGGGTTTTGCCTGGGGAAAAAAGAAATGTGCCAAAAAAAGGATGTTCCACCAGTGGGATTTTAGGGGATTTTTTCCTGAGGCATAACCATCCTATAGGGAAGGTCTGGAGAATGTTTCAGCTGGATCTTATTTTTTCCCTTAAATTATGCTAGCCGACCCCACTATTAAGCTTGATCTTAATGAAACGCTTTTGTTCGTTACTACAGAGCTTAAGCAGCCTATAAAAGATTCCAAACTAAAGTGAAACAAATAATGCCACTTATTTTAGGAGTGCGAAAGAGGAAACATACTCTTCATACTGCTTCCGCCCAATTCCACACATTTATCTCAACCACTGGACGTAGCCTTTTTCGCACAATTCTACCCATTTATCGTAACCACTGGACGTAGCCGTTTTCGCCCAATCCCACCCATTTTTCACAACCACTGGACGTAGCCGTTTTCCGCATGGCGCATCGACCGTTTTCCGAGGATTAAAAAATCTGATTGGAAGGATGTATACTGACCGTATAGCGCATTGACGTAAGTGAATAATTTGGATTTTTATCTTATCAAGTTTCTTTTGCCATCGACAATCTGTGATTAAATATTGTGACAAGAATTCCCTTCCCCCTAGTATCAATAGCGATTTTATGTATTCGAGATAAACCGAGGAGGACGGTATAAAGCAAAGTTGACATGTCTCCAAAATCACCGTCCACTTTGCTCGACGACGGTAAAAACACCAAAATACCGACGTCTGTTTATGTGAGCAAAGGCGATATAGAGCCGTACATGAACTATCGACTGTGTTTTGTATCGATTTCACTTACCGTCGCCCTTGATATCCCCCGATACATAAACTCGGTATTGTTGATGGGTGGGAAGGCTGCCGCCATGCACAGAAAAAGCTCACACCAACACTGATATGCAAGGGAAAGGGCTTTTTCAAGAATTTGCCACATATTTTGTGACTGATTGTATACGATTCATTCGATATTTGAAATATGGATTCATCCATAACCGTCACGTTCACACATACATTCACCCCACTCCAATCACAGATCAAAGTATAATAGCATTTTTTAATGCCGTCGAAGTTTACACACTGTCTGCGTTGATAATTCCTGCATTATTCAATTCCTGATAACCTTTGTCCCAAAGAGTAAAAAAAAAGACTGATTTAACGTATGCTTACTTCTGTTTTGGATTGCATGTGATTTAGTTCTTTCTTCGCTTTACATCATGCATTCAAAAAAGATGGCAGAGGAAGAATTCTAGAATCACATGATTGTCTTAATCTAAAATCTAAATGTACGACCCTAATTGCCCAGCTTTTCAGGTAAGGCATTAGCCACGCAACGACAGTTGAAGCACTACTTATTAAAGGTATAATCAAAAAAATTGAGATATTTGGCATGTTTAATCTTATATTGTTCTGAGCAAAACCTCAAAATATTTTTACCTAATTTTTTTCCAAAGTCGAGATATTTAAATACAAGTTTTTGACTTTTAGTGGGAAAACATATCTCGATAAATTGGGAAAAATTTACCCAAATATACTTTTACTCAAGCCCGCATAAACTTTCTGCAGGCCGAATATCTCAAACCATCTGATTATTCCTTTAAAGATGATGGATTATTTTGCTCGTGACGGAGAAGCTCTGTTTAGTGTTCTAAGTAAGATATCTGTGGTTTGTGCAATCGTGTTTGAAGTCCTTGCGGGGGAATTGTGTATGAGAATGGAAAAAATTATGTCAATAGAATTTGGTTCAGTACAGTGTTTCGCCGCCACTAAAAAAAGAAACCTAATCGTAATGGACTCTTTTAGCGTTTACGTTTACCAAAAAGACTCGGATAAAATAGGGGTGTATGATTTGTTAAATTTAGATTTAAATTTGATTTGTTTTATAGCGTTCGTGATTTGTTAATTAAAAATTATTTTATTCGTTTCAGAAAAAGCTCCTGACACTTCATCAAAGATGGAACGATGGGGAAACCCTTTTCACAATCAATCCGAGCCTAATGAACAATATGCTACACATTCAAGGGCGAATTTATTCCGACGGTCATATTTTGGGGAATAATGGGCTTGTGACACCAATAAACCATTATTAAAGAATGACCCTTCCTCGATCTCACACGCACAGTGCTGAAGAATCAACCGATCATCCAAGCATTTCTAATTTGCGAGACCAACAACCGACAATAGTATGGTAATAAGATATAATCGTACACTCGGTGTTCTCCCATACGATAGCTGCAATGAGACTTATTGTGCTTTTTCTGCTAAGAATTCAAGGTTAGGCTGAAACGTATGTCTTTGACAATGAGGTAAAAGAGTCGAATTTCCAAACATATAAAACGTTAATTTACGCCACGCAGTCGTCAATATGAACAGGACCTTTTTGTTGGCCGGATCTTGAACTTTTCATCCATTTCTTGTTAAGGGAATGCTTACCATTCGATACAATATTGTTGAACTACCAGAATTCGAAAATGTAAAATGCAAAAAAACAAACAAATTGATAGATTCAATCTGTCGTCCGAATTATGGCGCACATCCCTAAGCATCACTCTGGCTTCCCTTGGGTAGCGTGAAACTTCCTATCTAGCCCTCGTCTATATCTCATTGGTCTCTCATTTATTCACATATAGTTGCCCCCGCAGGAGCGCAGCGACGAGGAGGCACTCATAGTTTCACGCATAGATATTGGGTTGGAATCTCGAAAATTTGTTGCGTTTGTTTTGTCGCGCAAGCATCCCCATAGTTATTCTCTTCCGTAAATGTCCGGTTTTTTTTCCGAGACGGCAGTTGCTAGCCTGAAAGCATTTTCATTTTTATAGAAGGCGCCGCGGGCATTTTACTCGTCTTTTGCCAGTGTATTCTATTCCGCTTTTAGAATTTGGCTCGATTGGTCAACATGCAGGAAATAGAATGGAGAAGTTTCGGGAAGTTTTTAAATTCAAGTTCTCTCTCCTGCAGTCAAAACGCACTTACTTTTGACTTTGGGATTAATAAGATATATACATAAAGCAATCAGTGAATTTGCTGACAGTCAAATTACAATCTGTCTCCTGTTATAGACATTCAGATTGATTCATTTTTCGACCCAAACAGTTTGTCCCGGACGTTTAAACTGCCACAGTTCTGAGAGGGTACTCAGGACTGGGATAAACACTGTCAAACCCAGTTTGAGTAGCACCCTCAAGCTGATTGAAAGTAAATCAAAGTAAAATCAAAGTAAAGGAATTACAATAACTTATATCATAATTTGTTTGAAACAAGGCCGGTCTGATATCACACTGAGATTGCAATAAAAAAAGGGACAAAAAGGCTTGATAAAGGCCGTTCCGTGAAAATTTAAAGTAGCACTTGAAAATCAATTTGTTTTGAATTGAAAACTTTTTACGGTCATGGAACAGGAGGATTTATTAATTGACTTAGATACAGCATTGAGTGTTGCGCATTTCCAAAATTCATGTAGAACAACTCGCGGTCGTACATATTCTTGCGCTGTTGATTGTTTTCTCGAAATAAGTTATCGCCTGCTTCTTCCTGAAATTAAAGCGAAACTCTCATTTGAAGAATTAAGTGAATTCTTTTATTTGCTTTATATAAGTGGTTCGATGGAAATTCCAATTGAAAATGATATCACTGATGTCAAAAGTAATGCGTTTAGACTGCTTGATGAAATTCGTGAACCAATATGGTCAAAAATTATTGAAAATTGTGGTACGTATGCTAGCAGAAATAGTGATGCACAGTTTACAGAGCTTTTTTCAGATAACCTTTTCAAGACATTATCAGAAGGAGAGAAAAGATTGTTTGAAACAAGATTTGATGTTCGAGGAACTTGCCCTGTTTGTAATAACGAGAGACAAAGTAAGACAGGTATCATTGTTGCTCTTCTTACAGACTTTTTATATCCAGAGATAACGATTGACCCAAACAACTGGCCAGATTGTGTGAATAGAGCTCTTGATACAAGTACAGAAGTTTATTGTAATATTTGTTCTGTCAATATTCCTGCCCGGTATCAATCTGTTGACCTTCCATGTTATTTGTTGATCGAATTTAGTTCTACAATTCACAACAGTTGTACATTTTTGGATCAAATTACCGTGAAAGGAGATACTTATAGATTACAAGCCGTTGTAAGAAATCTAGGTTTTCACTTTGCATGCGGTGTATTTATCGAGAACAAATGGATTTACATTGATGATTTGAACCCTGAAAAAATAATTTTTGAAAATGTTAATGCAATGTTTTCAGAAAATGATAAAGGATGGTTTTTTGCTTTTTATAAAAAAACTGATGAAGAAACAGACTTTGTGGTGCATGATGCAACTGCTAATGTCACAGCAAATTTTAATCCAGAAGAAATCATCGTTAAGAAAAATATTCAGGCTGATGAAATCAAGAAAGAATATCCAAATCGAAAGAGAAAATTTGTCAACTATGAAGGACTTTGTAATAATAATAGTAATAATAAAAAAGTAAAGCTTGATGATTTATTCAAAAACATTGACAAAAGGATACAATTTGACCCTTCAAAACAGAAGCCAAAAATTAGTTATCAAAATAGAAAGACAAAATTATGACCCTTTGAAACGTAAAGAGCGACATCAAAATTCTTATGACCCTGAAAAACAAAAAGCAGAATATGATCCCATAAAACGTAAAGCAGAATACGACCCTGCCAAACATAAAGCAGAATATGACCCTGAAAAACAAAAAGCAGAATATGATCCCATAAAACGTAAAGCAGAATACGACCCTGCCAAACATAAAGCAGAATATGACCCAACAAAACGTAAATCAGAATACAACCCCACAAAACGTAAAGAAAGGCATCAAAAATCATACAACCCAGAAGAACGAAAGGCGAAATATGACTCTCAGAAGGTGAAAGAAAAACTTTGTTCTAAAAAACAAGATAAAGGATTAAATTCCCAAGAAACCGAAATTGATCACAACATGAGTAAAAACATGAAAGATTTTCAGAAATCTATGAAGTTTTCAATTGCTCAATGTCAAGCATGTTTTGAATCCTGGCCAATAAAAATTATGTCAAAAGTAAACTCAGTCAATGATTACATTTGTACGCGTTGCAAAAGAGACAAAGGTACTCCCAGAAAATTCAGTTCTGAGAATAATATGAAACCAAGTCCAGTACCAGAAGCACTGAAAGGTCTCACGCAAATCGAAGAAATGCTTATTGCTAGAGCTTTTCCTGTAATGCAAGTGTATACCCGACCAAGAGGAGGTCAGAGAGCTTATAAAGGTCACGTTTTAAATTTACCTCATAATGTTCAAAAAATTGCAGATGTCCTACCACGAGAACCCAGCGACATTCCTATAATGATTTTTAAAATAAATGGGAAAAATAATACCTCAAAAGAACTTGTCGTTAGACGTGAAAAGATTCTACAGGCATTGTTATGGCTGACAGGAAAAAATGAACAAGGTGAACCTAATAATTTTCTATATAGTGAAATCAATATAGATATGGAAAGGCTACAAAAGCTGCCTGAAAATGGATTCGTTGACTTACCAGACTTGCACGTACAAATGAATGAGAAAAATGATATTGACAGCGGTGAAGAAAATGAAAGTGATAATGAAAATGAAGATGTCAGTGAAAATGAAGAATTACCAGATTTAGGTCCAGTTAATGATGATAACGATGAACGTGTTTTTGATGAAAACACTGAAATGAAAAGTTTCTTACCATCTAAACTAAAGAAAGCAAAGGAAGCTGTCTTAACAAAAAGTGAAATTTTGAATACAAAAACTGAAGTTGATATAGGAAGTACTCCACTTAGTGAATTCAATACACCCTACTTAGCAAGTCTTGCATTTCCAACATTGTTTCCAGACACAAAAGGTGACCCAACTAATCCTGCAATCATAAGGGAAATAGCAAAAAGTGAAACAGAGAGTTTTGCTGAAAAATTGAAACACTTAATCAAATTTGCCGAAATTGATGACAAAGGAAAATGGTTTTATAGATTTGCATCTCATCCAAGATTTTCCTTTTGGGGCTTCAATATGCTGTATAGAAAAAGATTGATTAGTCAAGGAAATTTTTTTATCAAGCAAAACCCAGGTGAAGCTAATTTGAGCATTGAAGATTTACAAGATCTTGTTAGGGATAATGATTACTACGTAGTAATGAAAAAACTTCAAAGATACTCAAAGAATGTAACAGGTACGAATGCCTATTGGTGCGATGTCAAGGAAAAATTAAAAGCCACAATAACCCAAATGGGCACGCCAACTATATTTTGGACATTGAGTATGGCTGATTTTCACTGGCCAGACATTCATGATTTATTTTCTTCAAATGACGAATCTGAATCTGCTGATTTTAGACAAAACATTGTTGACAATCCTCATATAGTAGATTGGCTCTTTACTGAACGAGTAAAAAGTTTTGTAAAACATTGGTTATATGAATCTTTAAATGCAGAATGGCATTGGTATAGGTTTGAATTTGCTGTTATGCGTGGTTCTCGGTGGTTCTATACATTGTCACGGTTTAGCAAAATTGAAAGATGATCCGGGAATATGTGAGTTGACTGAGAAGGCTCTTCAAGGTTTTTTGGCACAACAAACTTTATCAAGTCAAACAGAGATTGACCTTGAAAATAATACTCTTTTAAATCTTGCTGTAATCGAGGGAAACAATGCCGAAAGGCAAATCTGTGATTATGTAGATTCTTTAATGACAGCTATGAATCCAATTGAAGGACCTGTTGATGAATGGGAAAAGCCAAATGTTCATCCATGCAAAAAAAGACTTGAGGATATACCTGAAGAGGATTTAGAACAAGATTATATTGATCTAGCAAATAGCGTACAACGGCATACAAAATGTAGTTCAGCCTATTGTCTAAGAACTAAGAATGAAGAACATGAATGTCGTTTTAAATTTCCTTTTGAATGCTGCGAGAAAACACATTTAACCTTTGAAAAAGTAAAATTGAAGAGAGGCGGTGAAAAGTATGTTCCAAACATTGTTCTGAAAAGAAATGATCCTAGAATGAATAGACATCAACAGCTTCAATTACAATCATGGAGAGCTAATTGCGATATACAAATTATCCTTGACCACAATGCTTGCTTGAATTATATTGCCAAGTATGCATCAAAAGCAGAAAAGATATCTGATGTCGCAAAAGAAGCGTTTACATCTGTCATTGGTAATCTTTCAGGAAAGGAAACTTCTGGTAATATTTTTCGAAAACTGATTATCAAATCTGCCGGTGAAAGAGACTTTAGTGCTCAAGAAGTAATGCATCAAATTATGTCTTTGAAACTACATTGCTCTTCATTTGATGTTGTAAGTTGCTCTCTTGAGGGATCAAGACAAATGAAAATTGACAATGATGGCGTTGAAACCAAAACCTCTTTCTTAGATGATTATGCTTCCAGATATGTTTATGAAGACAATGAAATTAGGCAAAGTAACCTCATAGATTTCGTTTCGAACTGGAAAATAAGTTCTAAAGACAAAAAGATTCAAAAAAGGAAAAAGGCAGTTGTTGTTCGTACTTTTCCAAATTATAGTCCAAACCCAATGAGTGACAGTTATCCTTTATTTTGTAAATTCCAATTGATCAAATATAAACCATGGAATGATTCTGTAGACAGTCTCTGGGAAGGTTTACAAGCAACAAATGAGACATATTGCCAGAAATGGAAAGAATTCATTAACAGCTCTTTAGGAAGAGAATTAGTTCCAGATTGGAAAAGGCATTACATCAATGCAAACAATTTTGAATATCAAGTCGAAGATGAAGAAAATGAAGAGGAAGAAAGTGAAAATATTTTTTTACATGAAGATTGGATGGATATAGCAGACCTGAATCCCGGGGGGGGTACTACCCTTGTCGACCGACGGGGGTGCTCCGCTGAGGTTCGAAAAATGGACCCTACGTGGGACTCGAAATTTGCGAAAAAAGTGACCCTGAATGGGACTGAAATTCCAAAATTTTCTACTTTTTCCCCAAATTTTCCAGAAATAGGCACCCTACGAGGGACTGATTTTTCTATTTTGGTGTTTTTGCGACCCTACCTGGGACTCGTGGAGGTTAAAAAAGGTACCCTGACCAGCGGAGCATCCCCGTAACCCATTTTGCCCTAGTACCCCCCCCGGGACCTGAATTTCATGCCCAATAATGTTTCTACAGAAAATCAACAATATTGGACTGATTCTTATGATTCTTATACTCAAGATCAAATTAATGCAATGCCCTTTTGGATTGAAGAGAAAAAAAAGACTTTTGAAAACGAAAATCCCACAGATTATAGTCAATATCATATCGAGAACTTAAATTCAGAGCAGCTCCAAGCTTACAATATTGTACATGACCATGCTCAGAATATAAATGCTGACCCTTTACAAATGATAATTACTGGGATTGCAGGAAGTGGAAAGTCATATTTAATAAATTGCATTAAAAAACTCCTTGGCAAAAAGTGTTTATTGACATCTTATTTTGGTATTGCTGCCTTTAATATTAATGGAAGAACATTGCACAGCACTCTCAAATTGCCAATTCGAAGCAAGTTAAAGCATGAACTGAAAGGAAAATCACTTGATAATTTACAAACTAACCTTAAAGACATAAAGTATATTACTAGGTCACAGTGTGGATACCACACTGAAACGACCGCCGGCAAAAATTCATGTATTGTATATGCATGCTAAAATTTACGAAATTACTACTCTATAATTCGGATACGAGCGTCTTAAATCTTCATCTCCTTAATGTTAGATTTTTGGGACTATCTCCTTGGCATTTAACATTTAACAGCAAAATTAGCTATATTAGATTTGCAATAACAAATACAAATTTCCAGTTTTTATTTTTTGGAAAAGTCATGCGTTGAAAGAACAAACCAAATGCACAAAAAGACGACGTGACTTTGAAAGGAGAAAATTTGTACTTTAAGACGGGAGGGGTCCACTACAAAGAGATGAATCCTAGGGATTATTGATAGAGATGTTTCTGAAGTCCTAGAAAAACCTTCAGAAATCTGATCTTTTAAAAAGTGAGGGCCAAAAGAGCGGTAAGTGATAGGGAGCATATTGCCGTGGGTGAAAATTTAAAAAGAAACCATAGTTTTGGTGGCTACAATTTTGAATGAGTATTCATAACACAAGATATTAGCACATTCGATAACCTTTACAAAAACATCCTTTTTCTTTGGCGACATTTAGGTTTAACAACTTTCAAATGGGTAAGAGGCTTCAAACGAAATGACATACATATTTTGTTGGTGTTGTAAGAAATGTGAGTTTGTAATAAATGAAAAATTCAAGAATTCTAGTACAACAAAATGTTTAATTAACAAATAACTAATAATGCTCAAACATGAAATGAATTCCCAATATACTTTTTTTTTCTCTCATGATCTCTTCTTCAAAGAAAGTAAAAAAAGAATCTGTGGCGTATTTTTAATCAAGCGTCGTTTCATGATTTTAAAAAATTAATCAAAGTCGTTAATAATTATCCAAAGATAAATTGATAGGTTATAGTGATCGAGTAATCAGAACGAAAAGAAGAACTTAAAACTCCAAGTTAAAATAACAAAATAGATGAATGAAATAAAATTTGAAGCATTCACTGCATTGCGAATTAGCCAAACTATGCCTTAGTAAAAGTAAGTTTAAAAACAAAGACGTTTGTCTCTAGAGTAAATTTACGATGTAAATAAAATATCAAAAATACAAGCTACAAAACATTTTAAAAATTAAGTTTTGTTCAATAAAAGACAAAAGAAATATGCAAATAAAAACTGGTACAAAGTTTTAAATAGAATGTTTGCATGTATGTATACATAAATGTATCAACGTAAAATATCAAAAATAAGCTAAAAAGTAAAGTACTTCAAAATGTATATTATATTATATATTATAACAAAAGAAAATATGCACATAAAATCAGTATAAACGTTAGTAAGTTTTTGAAATAGGATATTTCTGTTTTTCCTATAAAACTTAAACTTAAAGTTTAAATATCTTTTCAATAAATAACAAAATAAATATACACATGTAAGAAAGTTAAAAAGGCTCTTCTTAATCCTTTGTCTTTGGATTTAAAAAAGGTTTACTTTCATTTATATTGAGACGGAAATATCGTTTAATTTTGAAAAGGCAACAAAAAGAAATTAAAAACAGTTTTAAACACTGAATAGAGTTGTAATAAAGGGCGAATGTATTAAAATCAAATTTCTTTCACATAACGATTTAGCTAGGTTTGAACAGGTTCAAAAGATGTCAATATAACGTGATCAAAAATACATGTAAAATAAGTTCAGTGTAAGTTCAAATAGTTCGGTGTATTCATATTTAATTAATACTGGTTATGACGTTTCTTCTTGTATTGATGACAACATTAATATTTTCCAAATCCAAAATCGACTGTTTTAATGTTGTTAAGTCCTTGACGGTAGATTCACCAAAGAACGTGTTTAAGACATCGCCATAAACTTTTGAAGAGATAATTTCGTCTTTTGAGTCGAAAAAGTCGATCATAACGGTTATTGAGGAAGATTTAGAATTCTGGGTAAGTTTATCAACCGAGAAAATTTTTCCGCATTCTTTGGATGAACAAGAACACATACCTGTTCCAGTTTGGATATTAACCTTGTTGTTACAAAATAAACAGGAGAGAAAGGTATTGGCTTTGATTGCTAATACTGATTTGATTGTCACGGTTTTTTCTTCCACTGAGTGATCGATTTCAATGGGATTGAAGGTTACATCGATGTCTGTTGATAAAAAACAGACAGAAGTGGAAAAATCTGTCCCCAACACAATCTCGTCACTTGATAGCTGTTTGGCAACAAGATTAGTCAGCTGTAGCAGTTGGTTTTCTCTGATAATATCTATCATATCATTCCAAAATGTTATTTTCATTGAAGCGGTTCCATCGTGGATTAGACACTCTCGTTTTTTGTCTGTGCGTTGCTTGTTGTTTTTTTCGTAGGTTTTCAAATTGGGTTTTTCGAGAAACTTGATTTTACCAATGATAGATGGGATCGAACCTTCACCATCCACAGTGCTTAGATTGTATGAATCTGCCTCGTTCAAATCGAAGGTTATCCTGATTTTAGCTTCTTCAATATAACTGCTTTTGTTGAAAAAATGCAATCCGTTACCTTTGTTAAGCTTCATTATAGAAACTGGTTCCTTGTTGTGGAAATATGATAATAATTCTTGTCGCACTCCAGTAAGGTCCGGATGGTTGTTCACCAAAATCCTTTGAAATATAGTTGGACCTGTTTTGAAATGAACGTAAAACTGCTTTCTGGTTTTTTCACGATTTAGTTTGATTAAACCAACTGCTCCAACATAACCATGGAAATCTGAGAAAAGTAAAAAAGTCATCATTAAAATTTTAGGTTGTCATGTAAAATATATTTTCTTCCCTATCTTTACTATATTTTGATGAATTTGACATCACAACAATCAGCGACATGAAACAAACCGCTAGGGTGCCTCAGTTTGTATAGGTTACATAAAATGAGGTTATTTTGAGCAACACGAGGGACTTTCCTTAAAGTAACTGGAAATTTTTCAAAAATTGATATAAGGTCAACGAAGTTGGAAATATTAAAAAAATTAACAAGCAGGGAGTGTTCATTAGGCACTCAAGAGTAAATTGTCTGAAATATCACCTATCACATTGAACTTATAATTTTTAGCATATGTTTTAGCTAACTAGATTGTTAAATTTGATAAGGATCATTGAGGTGTAAAGAGAAGATGTTTTTGGAGACATCTTTATTTTACTCTTGGGTACCTAATAGGTGTCCCCCCGCTAATTAATTTTTCGAAAATTTTCCACCCATGACATTCTTATTCCAACCCCCCCCCCGCTCATTAATTTTTGGCAAAATGTTTTTAAAAGTTTTCTCTTTTGTCCTAATTCTGAAGTATTATCCTCCTTTTCAAAAATTTTCCACCCAGGATATTTTTATTCCAACCCCCTCGCTTATTAGGTTTTGAGATTTTTTCCAACCCCCTGCTTATTCCAGTTTCCCCCAGCTATTAGGTACCCGAATGTGATTAGTGATGAAAATTTAAATGTAAAGCAATAAATCAACGAGTATGATAACATTCGGCTTTGCTTATGAGTCTTCTCAGAAAAATTGAATTATTCATGTTGGTTTTAAAAATTAAAGTAATTAACTTACCAGTACCAGATGTGGCTTGTTTAGGGGAAGGTGATGGTACAAACTTTCTCATCGTGATTTTGGAAGGTGTAGTCTTTTCTGGTGTGGTCATAACTGAAAATAAATTAATAATAAGTTAATTTCATAGTCAGATTAAATACTTTTGTAATAGAAAAAAAATTGGATGTAATAAGAAAAGTCAGACGTGGATGTGAATGGCCGGCTATAGCACGCACACACACATGCTGGCAGATGCCTAAAACTGTTTGTGAGTGTGAAAAGAGCATGTCAAAATCAAGCAAGAATAGTCATTAGATTGTAAATTTTTTGATTAGGGGTTTTATTAGCACACACAAGGTTTTCTTAACCCTATTAGCCCCAGGGGGGGGGGTAGAATCTACCACGCTGGAGTTCTTTTGTTTATATCTCAAAGAAAATTTTTTTAAACGACTTGAAACTTTCTGACTTTTAATAAAATCTTATTAAGAGTACTTGTGCAAAATTTTAGGGTCATAGGTTGTCCAGATCAGGTTTTATGACTTTATTGTGAAACATGACATAAAACCCAGCTAAAATCACTTAAAACTCAAAATTTTAAAGTGCTGATAACTTCTTAACTATTTATTCAATCATTTTCAAATTTTGACACGTGATAGGCATTGATAATACAAATTTAAAAAATCTAAAGAACATTTTTGAAAATGATGACGTCATCATTTATGACGTCATCAAATTTTGAAAATTTTACTTATCTTCAGCATAGATTTTAAGAAAAACTCTTCATGGAAATTGCAAAACCGGCAATTATGTTAAAGAACACTCTTTTACCTTTCAGAATCTTCAAACAGAATTGAAATATCTTTATTGGTTCAACTGTAATAGACATTTTTGTAAACCATATATTTGGGCTTTTTTCCGAAAGGTCGAAATTTTGTGATGATGTCATCAGTTTTTGCATGACGTCATCAATTTCTTTTTTCTTCCTGGAAAATTGTATCATGATGGAGAACATCTGTACCAAATTTCATGGTCATACCTCTCCTAGATCGAAAATAATCGAGGGTGGTAGATTCTACCCCCCCCCCTGGGGATACAAAAGTCAAAAAAGCTTGGGGCTAATAGGGTTAATGGCCAGGCCTGAAAGTAAAAAATTAATACCTTTATCATCCGAAATGTTGTCATTTTCAGCAAATTTCTTTGAAGTTATTTCTAAAGTAGAAAATAGTGGATATGAACATTTTATATTAATATAAATATATTGGTTACCCACCAACTAAAATAAAGAATATATTTATTTCATTTTATTTGTTTTTATTTTCATTTTAATTACATATGGGTATTTGCCTAATGTAACGAATTCCAACTCCTGTTGGGACAATTTGTCTGCTCTCCAAAGCTGCCCCAAATTTTGCAGACACACATAAATTCTCAAATTCTAGCTCAACTGAAGTTGATAATAGACTCATCAAAAGTAAATTAAAATAGTAAATATACCAATTTGATTTTCAGTTGGATCCACCAAAGCTTTTTTGCAGCGTGATGTTGAGATGGTTGATTGAACTAATTCCTTTTGTGAGTTGCTGAAACTAAAACAAAAATTTTAGAAATAATATTAATAAATCTAATATTAATCAAATTTATTAAAAGTGCTTTTCAAGCATGGAGTTGTAGAAATTCATAAAAAGATCCAAAAATATTTTGTAAAGATGAGCAAAAAAGTGCTGAAATAGTCATGTTTATAGTAACGTGTTTATTTATTGTATGTAAGATAATAATAATAATGTAGCACTAATTGCAAGTTACTGTATGAGCAACAAACCTGTTTCGCTGTCATCCATAACTACATCTTCTTGTGGTGAATCTGTGTCTGAGCTGGATACAACTAAAAGAATAGATTTAATGAAGTTGAATTAATTTATGATTTTTTAAAATCTAATTTGAAGTTGTAATAAATGAGGCCCCCCCAGCGGTTGGCGTGATGGCGTGATGGGGGGTTTTTCATGGCGTGATGGCGTGAAATTTTGAAAAAAAACGGCGTGATGGCGTGAAAATTAAGTGCCGGCGTGATCGTGAAATCGAGGTTTTTTAGGCGTGATGGCGTGAAATTTGTAGTTCAGCGTGATCATAAAAGTTATATTTATTATTTGAATCGTAATTCTATGTCCATTTTAGCCAATTAAGAGGGTTTAAATTTCAAAATTTTCTTGGTCGGCCCCAACTATGGTGGGGCCTCCTATAGCTCTTATTTTAAAACATAAAAGAAGCGGTGCAAAGATTTTTAAACATCTGCCATTTATCCTTGTAACATCCAATTATCTTTAGCAGTTGCTAGCTAGTCTTCAAAATAAAGTCGAATGCTATGAGAGGCTCAAAATTTAAAATTTTCCCGTCGGAGCAAACGATGGTTGCGTTTCCTCCGTAACTGACATTTTCCTCTCTTTCTTAGCAGATGCTTATTCTTAGAAGCATCAAAGACATCGGCTCCTTTATTTCAGGAAAATATATATTTATAGCAAAGGCTCAAACAGAAAGAAGCAACAGATTTATTATGAGGTGTAATTTTGAGCAGATTGGCATTGATCAAAGGAATCATGTGATGTTTAAACCATATTTTGGAAAAAAGAAAGTAAACAAGCCATACTAAATTGAAAATTTCTCCCGTCGGCGTAAACCATGGTTGCGCCTCCTCGTTCCCCATTTGAAAACTATTCACGCTAATTCACAATTAATGCCCATGGGTCCCGCCAACAGGGGGCCAGAGGGGACATGGACCCTCATGTTTTACCAAAAAACTTTGTACTTTTAAAAGATTTTCATTATTTTTACATGAAATATTTTTCAAATTGAATTGAAATGGGTCCTAAAATAGCACTTTGAACCCTTCAAAATTCAAAAATTTTCTCCGTTGCCCAACCATGGTGGGCTTTGTCAATTTGCTCAAATATACCTCAGCCCTAAAAACCAGGGCCCTTTGATGTGACCCACCAGTTGTTAAACAATTTTTGATATGCATAAGTCAAGATTACGTCATTTTTCCTATCAGAAACACCCGAAAAAACTTGAATTTGACCCGTGTATATTACTAAAAATGAAAAAAACAGGTCAAATTCCTTCCAGATTTTTCGGGTGTTTCCGATAAGAAAAATGATATATTCTTGACTTACGCGAATGAGAATGCCAATAAACTGATTGACGATCAAACACATACCTATTTATAGGCAAAAATTAAGTTTTTATAGCGGTATTTTATCCATATCAATGGGTCTAAACGTGGTCTAAAATAAAACTGAATCAATCCAGAGAATATGAGCGTGAAAACTAAGTTTTCTAGGCGTAATAGCGTGAAATCGAAAAAAATTGGCGTGATCGTGAAAATCGAATTTTTCAGGCGTGATGGCGTGAAATCGAAAAAAAATTGGCGTGATGGCGTGAATTTGGGGTCCGCTGGGGGGGCCTCATAAATAGAATGAAGACTACATGAAAGCATTATCAATTTTGAAAAATATAGACTCCAGCGGTTTGAAAGAGTAATATAATTAAAACAGCTCAAAAAACTATACAATTCTGTGTATATTGTGATGGCTAAAAATTTTACAGTACATTTTCTCATTTATTTATTTATTTAATTTTCCAGCTCTTCCTTATACATGAAGTTTTGAAAAAAGAACCAATTTGAACTCATTTTCCACTGTAATAGTTTTTAGTCATACAATCATGAATATTATTATTGGACTTACTTGTTTTTCTCCTGGTTTGTCTTCCTCTGGGCACTATTAAAAAATTACATATTTACAGTATTACATTCTACTATTTACAGTATTACATTTTACTATTTACAGTTTTGAAAAAGGGGAGGCTAGGGGGTGCTGAATAAGATCAGCCAAAATATTGTTTTAGAGAATTATAAGCAAGCAGTATTTTTCTAAATTATTACTAAAGGTTGTAATTTAAGAACAATGGTGGTGGTGATGGGGGGTCATTTAGTCAACTTCAAGCATTTTATTGTGCATTTTGTGAGTAGAAACAGCTTTAAAAGGGGGAGGGGTTGTAGGGGTTCGAAATACAGTTTTCCCGTCAAAATTTTTGCTGAATCCTGGAAGCTTGAAAATTGAAAATTTTTGTGAAAGACTGCTTGACCCCCCTCCCTAGAATAATTTGAAAATGTGAAGTATGGTAATTTATTTTTAAGTTTTGCGATCATAAAGTGTGAAGAGAAAGGTTGTTTAGCCTAGTTTCTTCCTTCAATCTTTCAATAAAGCCTTTGTTTTTATGCAAGTTTGATAATCTTGCATAGGGCATTGGTTCTATGATAATACTATCCAAAGATCTTGCACGGGATAAGGCAACGTATGACAAGCCTAGTGTTCGTTCACTTTTACCTAAGTCTATTGATATTTTATCTAAAGTAAGGCCTTGGGATTTATGTATTGTTATAGCCCAAGCAAGACGAAGTGGAAATTGGATCCTTTCATAACTTTGACCAAGGGATTCTGAATTGCTACTGCAAGGAGGTATTGGAACTAAATTTGGAGTAGAATTAGAATAACTAGGCCCAGAATAGTTATCAAATTGGACCATTATGGCAACAGGAAATGAAGGAGATGCTTCGCTATCTTTGTAAATTACACTTTGAACTGTGCCTATTGCACCATTGCATAACCCTGCTTCAGTCCAAATATTTCTTGTCAACATTACTCTTGCATTCAATGATAGGTAAAGAGTAGGCACAAGTCCACCCATGTCATCTGAAGAGCACTTTGCTGCAGTTTTATTGTTATGAACAGCAGGAATTTTAGCTATAGGAATTGATAATTTTTTTAAAGCAATAAAGTTATTTTCTGCAACATCTTTGTTGCTGTATGAAAGTTTCACACTATCTTTGAAGTTTGGCAACAACTTAGTGTTTACAGTTGCAGATCTTGTAAGTAATAGCTCCCAATCATTTACAGTTACTTTCCCATTTCTCACATTTGATAATAGATTCCTAAACTGCTCTTGTTCTTTTCCATGTGCTCTTTGATTAACTTGAAGTTTTATTACTTTGTCAAACAAATGATAAACAAAAAACCCTTCTAATTCTAGTTCATTTCTAGGGTGCTTGTGGTAGAGGGGCATGCCTTTTACGGGAGGGAGTTGACCCAAATCGCCTGATAAAATAATACTGATACCACCAAATGGTTGTTCTAGTTTTCCTGTAGCCTGTTTACATCTTCTATTAATCCATGCAAGATCACTTTGACTTATAACAGAAAACTCATCTATTATAATAAATTTGATACCTTTCATGTTCTCTTGTATTGTCATTAGAGAAGATCCCTCTAAATCTGCTCTACCTTTGCCTTTAATTGGTAGCCTCAACAGATAATGTAATGTTTTCCCTCCTATATTATATGCTGCAATACCAAATAAAGCTGTCACTAGACATTGATCTTTGAGTAAATTTCGTAGTCTGTGAATCAAAAAACTTTTTCCACAACCTGCTCGGCCCGTCACAATCATTAGAAGTTGTTTTTTTGGATCTTTCAAATGATTTACAACAATATCGAATGCTTTTCTTTGATCAACATTCAATTTTTGAATATAGACTCCTTCATTAAAATTGTCAGTTGTATTTTCTTGAAAATGAAATGTTTTTTTAAGATTGTGTATCCATGTTGCTAATTCTAGTTTATCTGAACTATTTAGAACAGTACATTGTTGAAACCAATAGAAAGAATTATCACAAGACTCGCTGATTCCTTGTTCTTGTTTGGTGTTTTTATTAGTTAGAAAATCTGATAAAATCATCCAGTCTTCTCTATCGTCATTTTCATTGTTGTCATTTTCGTTGTCATCATTTTCGTTGTCATCATTTTCGTTGTCATTGTTTTCTTGATTTGTATTGTCTTCATTAGATTGATAGTTTGTTGAATAAAGATGACGTTCTATTGTTTCGAGTTCTTTAACATGATTTGGAACATTGCTGCCTTCATCAGATTGTAGAAATTCTATCCAACATCTCTTCAAATGATCATCATCAGGTTCACAGATATCATCCCATGCTGAATTTACATTTCTCACCCAAGGTTTATATTTCAAAAGACTGTATTTGCAATATAAGCCAAAGTTTGGGTTTTCAGGGTCAGATGAATAATTAGGGGAAGTTCGAACAACAACAACTTTTTTCCTAGTGTGTAAACATTCTTTTACTACAACATAATTTGCATGGAAAGAGATGAAATTTGAATTCAAAATTCTTCTATCAGTAGTGTAGTCTCCTCTATTAGCATATAAGTCTAAAAGTGATGGATTGGATGTGATTTCACCACCATTTATCTCAGTCTTTCTGGTCCCATTCAATGATACACTGATAACTTCAAAGGAACTACTGCAGTATTTCAAAGCAAGTGTTTGATGACAAACTTCTTGGATGCTCATGTCTCGTAATCCTACAGCACGCATCATTAATTTTTTAATCGCAGAGGCAGGAGTAAAATCATCTTGATTAAATTTTGTAGCCACATGTGCAAATGCATCTTTAGTTACATTGCTAAGTTTTTCTGGCTTTGAGGCATATTTTATTAAATATTCCACACATGAATGATAGTCAATCACTATGCTTATGTCAATATTTGCTCTCCATCCTTGCAATAATACACGTTGATGCCTATTAACTCTTGGATCATTTCGCAAGGTTACAATTTCAGCTCTATAAAAGACAGTATTATCTTTGGTTTTCAATTTTTCAAATTTCAAATGAGTTGAGGGGCAAATTTCATGAGGAAAGTGGAAGCGACATGTGTTTTCTTCCTTGTTCTTTCGTAAACAGTACATAGAACTGCAGTTATGTCTTTCTACTGAATTAACAAGATTTGCATAATCTAGATCAAAATCAATCTGTTCTGTTCTTGTTATATCAACTTTACAAGGATGATTTTTTGGCTTAACCCAAGTATCAGGATCAACTGGGTTTGTTGTACATAATAAAGAATCAACATATGAACAAACAAGTTTTTCTGCATCATTACCAAGTTTTATTTGTCTTTCCAAATTATCAACTTCCTCATTTATCATATTGTTATTTTTCATTTTTTCTGATGCCAAAAAGCCTTTGAGAGCAATACTTGTTAGTTCAACCAACCCTGGGTCATCTTTCAATTTCGACAGGCCGTGACAGTGAATCGTTCCCCGAGAAGCATACTCGAATCTATACCAATGCCATAATGCACCAAGATGTTTGTAAAGCCAATGTTTCACGAACTTGCCAGTTCTCTCAGTAAAATAATAATCAATGATATGAGGATTTTCTGCAATGAATTTTGTAATTGCTGATGAATCATTTGAATCAATATCAAAAATACTTAACAGATCAGGCCAATGATATTCCGCCATTGAGAATGTGAAAAAAATAGTAGGAACTCCAACTTGTTTCACAGTGGCTACTAGATTATTTTTCATTCTATTCCAAAATGAATGAGACCCACTAACTTCTTTTGTATAAAATAGTAAATTTGACATCAAATTTGTTGCATTGTTTGAGTCTAACATATTATTGAAATCTTGAAGTGTGAAATCTAATTGACCTGGATTTCTTTTCACGTAAAGATTTCCTCTACTTAAGATACGCTTCCTATAAAGCATGTTGAAAGCCCAATAGAGAAATCGTGGGTGAGCAGCAAATCGATAAAACCATTTGGAATTTTTCATATCTGCAAACTTAAGTAAATGACGAATTTTCAACGAGAAAGAGTCTAAATCATTTGTTGCAATGAGTCTCAGTATGGCAGGATTTGTTGGATCACCTTTACTGTCAGGAAAAAGGGTTGGAAATGCCATGGTGGCTAAAAAAGGTGTGTTGAATTCATTGTATGGAGCACCTTCCACAATATTCAATTCAGTAGGAGATTGTAAAAAACCTGTAAGCTTAGATTTATGCATTTGGGTGTTCAAGGCTGTTGGTAAGAACGAAGTCATTTCATCAGGCCTAATGTTGTCTTCTGTTTCTGGACCTAAGTCATAGGGAATATGGTATTCATCATCTGTATCAGAATAATTGTTAGATTCAGTATCATCATTTAGCATTTCAACTAAATCACCGTTTTCAGGTAAATTGTTGAGTCTGTTTTGATCAATAATAATATCAGAATAGACAGGATTGTTTGTAGCTAACCATTGAATGGCTCTAAGTACTTTTTGTTTACGAATTTTGAAGTCCTTGGAAACATAACCAGAATCTTTGCTAGAAATTCTAACAATAGGCAGCTCATGTGGTAAATTTGGCAAAATTCTAGCAACTGTTTGAACATCAGTGGGGAAAGTTATCACATGTCCTTTATAAGCTCTTTGTCTTCCTTTTGGTCTGCAGTATACATTCATAACTGGCAATGCTCTGGCAATCAACATTTCTTCAACTTGAGAAAGATCTTTCAATTCGTCTGGCACAACTGATGGGATCATATCATTTGCTTGACTAAACCTTTTGGGAGAGCCTTTGTCTCTTTTACATCTTGTACATATTTCATTGGTTATATGAAACCAGGCCTCGTTACATACTTGACATTGACTGATTTTGTAATTTGACATTTCTTTGTAAAAAGATTTAATTGTTTCGATACCAGAGTCATTTAAAATAGACTGTTCATTGGAAAAGAAATCAGTTTCAGGTATTGATTGTGTGTTGTTTTGCAAATTTGACTGGGAATAGGCATGATCTATAGTTCTTTCGATACAAAATTGTTCCGAAAAATCTATGGATGCTTTGCTGTAACTATGATCTATGGTCTCAAAAGGAAAGCTTTTTTCATTTTCTGGAACAGAGTACTGATGATCTATTAAATGTGAAGGTCCTAAATAGGTTGGTCTCGAAGGAGGATTTAGGGTTTGTAACTGATCTTCACTTTTTAAAATATTAGGTACAGAAAAAATTTTATTGTTTCCTTTAGAAGGTTGACAGTTGTTATTATTATGATTAGAAGTTGAAGAATTCGAAGGGATGGTAATGTTTTGCAAAAATGACAAAGTAAGAGGTTCTGGAAATGATGAAATTGGCATAAGATTTTCTAACTTACTGTTATCACAATTCAAAATATTGGATTCAAAATACAGACTAGATCCATTAGATGCATTGATTTGGTTTTCGATGTTGTCATTATGATTTTCTTGAAAGCTTTCAAGAATGTAACATGTGAAAAACCAGCCTTGGGGGTATCGGTTTTTCACAGCATTAAATGAAACATAGACTTCAACATTTTTACTCAAATCATCTAGATAAAACCAAGTTCTACTACGTTTATTAAAAACTGCAACAGTGAAGTGGAAATTGTGATTCCTAACAACAGACACTAATTTATATGAAAGGGTTTGAATTAAAATGTTTTCATGAATCTCTAACAAGTCACTGACATCTGGAGAAAATTCAATGAAAATAATAGATGATGGACTAGCTATTACATTGTTAGATGGAAATTTTGTTTGACATGTACGACATGTTATTTCTCTAACAAATAAATTTTGATGAAAAAGATGTTGAGGCCAATACAATCGAAACACTAACATATCCAAATTTTCACCATATTCAACATACTGCAAAAATGTCGAAACTGAATCATTACATTGATTGTGACAAATTACACACACCTCGTCAAAATAATAAGTACTAAGAAAAATGGCTTTCTCATAATCATTTTGAAACTGAAATACATTCTCTGTAAATATTTCAGAAAATTGAGCATTGCTATCTCTTGATCTGAAGGAAGGACACTTTTCAATTAGATAGTCCCACAAAGGCTGACGCATACGGGAAAGGTTGTTATTTGCATTGTTTAAAGTTATCAATCTGTCTCTGTAAGAAATTTTGAGTTGTTTGTATGTTTGACCAGAAGAAAATAATAATTGTAGAAAAATGCTGCTTGCAGATTGCTGATCTATATCATCAATAAGAGAATAAAAAACCAGTTCTAAGAATGAATCAACAGCACAGCTGTAAACTCCGGACTCAGATCGAACAGAGTTGATCAGATGTAAGTCAAAGGTAAAATATGGTACATTGAAGTTGTAAGAGTTATAAGATGATACCAATGCCCTTTTATTTGTTGCATCATTATCGGTTTGTGTAAACCGCAGGTTACAGGTCACAGGTTACAGGTCACAGGTTACAGGTTACAGGTTACAGGTCAATGATGACAGGTTGACTCTAATCAATGTCATTGCAGAGGAAAATGTTTGGAAAACACAAAGAATTATCAAAACATAATTCTCAAGCAATTTCATCCATATAAAACCATTTCAAACATCAAAATTTAACCATGTGCTTTTATCGATCTTTCGCAGTTTGCACCGTGTATAACGCAGATCAGAAAATATTTGAAACCATATTATACGTATAACAGGTATATTACATATTGTAATGTTTGTAATGTTATATGATGGTTACATATAATAAAACACATCGGTATGCTAAATATTTTTGGTGTTTTTCTCTTGTAAGACATGATATTTTGTGATTCTGTCAATATCTTTGTCAAAAATTGTCATTAAGACATTAAAATAATAACTGAATAATTAATTAGTTCCATCCTTCTAAAACCACTCTCTTAGGGACCTTGCAAGCTTCTGTTTGGTGTCATTTTTTATCCATTCACACCATCCACATCACATTTTGCATGATGAATATTTTTCGTGCTTTTGTCTTGTTAGGCATCATATTTTATGATTTTGTCATTATTTTTGTAAGTAAGTGTCACTAGGTTGTTATCCTATTCAATTGTCATTTTATAATATCTAAATAACATGTATTACTTTTTGCTCCGGCCTAGGAGCCTTAAATTCTCTCTCGTCTGGTCAAGACATTTTTTGTTTGTTTATCTAATCCGATGATCTATTCCGATTTGATAAAAACGGATTATCCAATAATACTGTGATTTGATTGGCCGAAAGTATTTAAGAAAAAGATGGCTTCCGAAAGTGGACTAGCTGACTGTGTAGCAAATACTGGCAAATCTCAGTGAAAAATTGATCATTTTCATCATTATTCATGATGTTTTGGACATGATTTATGAGAAGTTTGATGCATACTGGCTCTCTAACAATGTGGAAAGACTTTGGAGAAATTTTGGCTATGAATCGTCAGCTAATCGAGTGCTTAAATCTTACAAAAGAACAAAACTACGCATCGTTAAAAAATTACAAATCCAAACAAAAATATCTTCAAATTATAAACCAAAATACTCTACAGAAGAAATCGTCAGCGACTGGGCATCAACAGATGATGTAGACTATTCGTCTACAGATGGTGATGAATGATTCATTTTGTAAATAGGCAGTCGAACTCTATTAGCTTTAAAGCTAGTACAGATTTGTACACTTTTTTCGACTTTAAAGAATATATACATTAACATTAACAATCGGCTTAAATTCTAAATTCCATGACTTTAAAAGTGAGAAGATGACGATTTTTAATTTTTTTTCTGGATTTCCCTGCTCTTATAGGGGGGGGGGGTTTATATCTAAACGCTAAAAAAAGTATCGATCTTCGATGAAATCATAGTCAATATTTAGCCAACAAGATTTTAGGATATTTAATGTAAATTTCAGTTACTTTTGATTGTTGTGAATAAGACTTAGTGACATCTATAAGTTTTTGGTGTTATATACATCTCAAATTGGCAGCAACTTAAAATACAGCAGTGGCAGATAAAGACTGGCGTAAACGGTGTTTAACTTATTGCCGGTGTAAAAAAGGCATATAAGGTAACAAAGTTCACATAATAGCTTTATAACCGATTTTATTCAGTATGGTAGTACATTGTTCAAAAAGTAACTTCAGAATATAAAGGAATTTACGAGTTTGAATTAGCATTGTTAGATATCCTCAATAGTAAGGAAAGTCTCTCAATAGGCCATTTCAAGATCGAAGATGCACACTTATCTTGAAAAGCTACAAAGATCTAAATTATAGTATTTCAAAAATTATTACGTTTTTAACAAAGTCGATATAAGCTTCACATAAACTTAAGTGGAGCCTCCATAACTGGAACACGTAAGGGGAACACAAATTTGTTCGAGTTATGGAAATTTCGAGTTATGGAGTAAGGTTTAACTGAAAGGACCCTTAAACTTATTCGAGTTAAAGAGGATATTTAGTTATTAAATAATTAATAATAAGCAGATATTGAGGCAAAAACAAAACATAAATTATGTAAATAGTCGAAAGATTCACATAAAACACTCCCATAATCGAACTTTCGAATGTTTTTCTTTTTTAATGATTTTCTTAATTACTTTGAGACATGAAATTTGTTCATGAAATCGACAATAGATTTATTTTAATAGATTTCTTTGATAAACAACAAGAGCGACAAAAAAATCAAACTTTGAAAGCAAAATTTGAAAAAGTTATATTATATCAGGAATTATTCAATGGATGTTTTTGCCTACAGGTCCCGGGGGGGGGGTACTAGGTTTGCG
>NW_027103334.1:1931230-1969934 GCF_902728285.1 Clytia hemisphaerica
TTATTGTCGTATTCATCATCGGCTGGCGACCGTTCCTTTTCACTTTTCAAACCCGACACAGATTTTTTACAAACATATCACTATGAGAATTCAATATAGGATACTGAAACACAGTTCCTGTTTAAATTTTAACAAGATTGGAGAAATTTTCACAGTCAGACAGTGTTATGGCTGAAAATAATCATTTTTGGCGACCATTCCTTTTGATTTTCAAACCCGACACAGATTTTTTACAAACATATCAATATGAGAATTCATAAAGGATACTAAAACCAATTCCTGTGAAAATTTGAAAAGATTGAAAAATTTCACAGTGTTTGGCTAAATTACGTTTTTGGACTTGTTGTAATTCATCATTGCGGCTGACAACCGTTCCTTTGTTTTCAAACCCGACACAGATTTTTTAAATATATCACTATGAGAATTCAGTAAGGATACTAAAACACAATTCAGTGGAACAAGGACGGAGAAATTTCACAGTGTTATTAGAACTGAAAATTATAGGGACTTTGTCGTAACATTGGTGGGGGCATCCTTTTGATAATTTTTCAACCCGAACCAGTTTTTCCAAATATACCACTATTTATTACATACAACACTATTGTACATTTTATTTGGTTTATCTACTCTCCTCCAAGTATTTCCAACAGAAAAATATGACTAAAAGCCGTGGCCTCTAATTTAGGCTATTTTTTCTCCCCATATTTTATCCGGACAATCAAATCAACGCAGAAAACGGCGATCAGGCTTGCTATTGCGGCAGGTAAAAAAAAATAAATTTATGGAACTTAGAAAATTCACTTCAAATGTTATCTCCTAGCTCCCATTTTGAACTTTTTAGTCGAGGAGGGGGGGGGGGGTGGGGGTTTCTTTAGGCAAAAAGTGCACGTGAATCACTTAGAAGAGCTAAACTTCCAGCTGGTTTATTTATTTGTAAGATATCTCACCACTGCTCTCAATAGAATATTCTGGCTGATCTGCTGATATAGTTTGTGGGCACGTTCTAACACAACTAACCAAGCTCATCTTTCACAGCTTTAAAAAGAGCTTCCAGCGCAGCTGGTTTATTGTAATTAAGACGCTATGTTGGTATGTTAGGTAGATGTTGATCTTATTATCTTTTTCCGGTCTGCACTTGTTGACCTGTTAACCTGTAACCTGTAACCTGGACCTGTACCTGCGGTTTACACCAACCGCATCTTAGATTGGTTTTCTTACAAAAGTTGTGTTTCAACACTTTTTAGCTTTCAGCTATTTTAGTCATTCTCTTTACTTTTGATACACATGTTACCTTGGGCTTACATCTTTTTAAAAATAAACCACATAAAAATAAAATAGTATTTTACTTGTGATCAGATCGCTTTGGCGTTGTTTCTTCGTTCTGTCAGTCTGTCTTTCCTTCTTCTCTGTTAGTGCAGTCGGCAGTGTTGCTCTCTTGTTTTCGAGGAGCACGTTTTAGTAGTTTTGAATTTGGTTTGCTAACAGTGACTGGTTTCTTTACAAGCTTTTGATGAAAGATTATCTTAGTGAGTGCGTTCATGCTAATATCTAAAGAATTGTGGTCTATGTAAACAAAGCGGGATTCTAACGTAATGTCATTTCCGATACATTTTAGAATTTTCATTTAAAACAGATTACATTATAGTCATTTTTCATGTCTCCATCATTCAATTGCGAATAAAAGAGATTCAGGGGAGAAAAAAGAAAAAAACCTGGGTAATCTAGTTAAAAAAAACGAAAGTAAATGGTTGACAAAGTAGTGAGCCTAGGCAAAACGAGATTAGCGTACCACTATGAAAAAACCCGCCTCCGGCGGTCGATAATTGATGAATTTTCTGTAGTAGGTCAAAGATTGCTAGGCTGGATAGATAGTCGATGTCGTCAAGCAACATGAAAATTAGAAACTTTGTTTGGTGGAATATCTATTATATTAGTAGGAGATGTTGCACAGTTACCACCAGTCATGGATGATGTATTGTACCATTCTTTTCCAAAAGATGAAATTGCAGTTGCAGGTTATCTGGCCTATTGTTGTTTCAGTACTGTCGTAAAACTTAAAGCAAATATGAGATCTGCTGGTGAGGATGAGTCACAAAAGAAATTCAGAAAAGCTTTGAAAAATTTGAAAAGGGAAAATCAACATGGAAGACTGGAATTTTTTTTGACCAGACAACTGAAAAAAACCCTGTTGACTATAATAAATGCATCAGGCTATCCTTGCAAATGAAGTGTCGAGAAACATAATGGAAAATGTTGGATTCTTTACAATCACCATTGCAGTCATTAAAGCAAAAATACTCCCAAGTGCGTCAAAATCTCCTCAGAAAATTGGTTAGCAAATGAAGTTTTCCTTGCCAAAGGGCCAAAGTAATGCTTACAAGAAACTTGTGGTCAGAGATGGGGACTTTGTACGGAAGTTTAGGCATTGTCAAAGAATAATATCCAAAGAAACCACTTGCCACCTGCGCTTCCTATAGCTGTTATAGTAAAATTTGATAGTATACAGGGCCAAGTTTTTTGATGACGAGATAATGTGTTCCAATGTGCCTATTATAGAAACTCATCTGAAGAATAACGTACAGAAAGAAAGAATGCAAATACCTTGAAACTTGCATGGTCGATAACTATTCATAAATCTCAAGGTCTTACATTGGATAAGTTGTAGTGGATTTGGGAAAGAAAGAAAGCATGGATGGTTTAACTTATGTTGCATTATCACGTGTGAAAAAGCTAAATGACATGGTAATTGAATCATTTCCATTCGAAAGAATCAATAAATTGAGTGAAGGTAAAAGATTCAAATTTAGAGTACGCGAAGAAAGCAGACTAGACGAATTATTAGCAGCACGAACACAAGCCTTAGAAGTAATTGGATGGAATAATTTAGTATATGTCATGTCAAAATCATTGCACAGGGGGGGGGGGGCTCAGGGCAGGGAAGGGTATTTTGCAAAAAGCAATATTTTCTTTTCTTTTCTCCTTTATTTTCTCTTCCTTTGAAATACATTCTTATCCAACGAGTGAAATTATTTAGTACTTTTTATCATAAAGAAATTGATGAATTTAAGATAAGAAAGATTTCAAAACTGGTCCAACTACAGGGTGTCCTATGAAAAATTCCCCAGAACAGTAGATGAAAACATTCTTTTGTTTTAAGAGGAATTTTTCATGGGATACTCTGTACTTTAAATATCTTGATCATGAGTAGAAGCCTTGCCTAGACTTTTCAAATCCTTACATTATTTTTTTTATATTTTTCTCCTAACTTATAGAATATTATATTCTTTTGTAATACATGAATTTTTTTATATTTTTATAATAAATTTGAAGGATATTATATTTTTATACAGAATTATTGAAATTACGTATTATTTATGATTTTGTACACATTTTATTTGATTGATTGAATTTAAATTTATTACTTCCAAGTTCCAACTTGATTACAATAATGTGAATGTGAATTGATGTTTAATCTTTACCACAGAACAATAATGAACAATGATAAAAATGATAATAGTAGAACAATGAATGAATATGGACAAAAGTGATTATTTTTGGTGGTTGAATTGGCAACGAAATTCCGCTGTAACTAAAATTATTCGACAATCGTCATTCAGCATACTCTACTCCCAACAACAATGCTTAAAAATCCTGTATTATGGAACTTTGACAGTAAGTACAAATAATTTTTTCATTATGTACTTTTATAGGACTTGGTTTTATTAATCTTTTATGTTTAACCTGTGTTCTTGTTGATACTTACCAGGCACTATTTAAATATTTCCTATCTATATAGGAAATATTTGTTAAAACGGTAATTTTCTTCTCCTTCTTCTTTCCCTTCTCCTTCTCCAAGTCTAACGCTCGGTTTGGTCAATTTCGTGAGTTTGTACATGAGTCTCTTTTTAAATCAAGCTCCGGCGGTAAAAACAGTAGGATGCTCTTTTTTCGAGGCGGAAGACGTTCATTTCTTCAGAGAAACGTCTGTGGTAAATATCCGTACGGCGCTCTATTCTCCTTGTCGATCGGGCAACGTCGCCCGTTCAGAAGCGTATTGTGATCGGACAATACTGCTTTGTTTCTAACTGTCAAACAAAGATGGCAGAAAATAGACAACAAAACTTTTGATGATACAATCTTGGTCTTGGAAAAACAGGACATTTATCAACTTTCACAACAAACTAACTTCAATTTTGTTTGTATATTTACATAAATCGTACGAAGGCAAGTGACTGTGAATAAATCTGACCATGTTAGGTTACTTACTTTGATACTTTTGAAAGTTTGCACCCAACACGAATGCAATGGCCAATGCCGACAATGCAACAATGCAACAATGGGAATGGTTGATGAACTGGTTTTAGCTAAAAATTCAAACATGGAGCAAAATTGACTGGTTAATGATTGAATTTCCCTGTTTTTTTTTATCTACAACAATGAATTAACTGCTGGGGTTAGTGACAGTTAAGTGAAAACTCGTTGCGGTTTATAAATTTCAAATTTTAAAGCTGATAACCGGATCCGGAACACCACGGCCCCAATATGAAGAATGTAATGTTATACTTCTTAAAGGTTTATTGCATTGAATATCGATGTAAATAATTTGAAATCACCTCACATGTGCAATTAAAATTTTTCTTGAACTTGGAGATTTTCTTCCCCGCGTGCATTTTTAAAACGTGGAAAACTTTAGTTGTGAATTTAGAGATCTTTTGCAACTTGTGTTTTAAACGTGGAAACTTTTGTCGTGAATTTGGAGATTTTCTTACCGTCAACTGCTCCAACTTGGGACTATCTGACAAAACATGGGACTGCAATTTGGCCACCATTTCACCGAACCTCCAAAGTCATTTGATTTGAGTTAATGAACGGCGTATTAAAAAATGGCAAAACAATGGAGCGTTTGACGTCACTCGCGCGGCAAGTTACACACGCGTTATTTGTTAATCCAATCGGGCGATAGGTGGTGGTTAGGCAGCGGGCGTTCTCTAATTCTCCAATCGGCGCTATCAGTGAAAGTTATCGTGACATGTTATGAAAGGAAGTATGATTGATAAACTTGGTGGAGTTATCAAAACAAATTTGTTGTCAAAGAGATTTAACAAGTTAGTGAAAATACAGACCAGATATCAAAAAGTCCCATGTTTCGACCAATCGTCCCAAGTTAAAGCAGTTGACGGTACGTACATTTAAAACGTGGAAACTTTTGTGATAAATTTGGAGATTTTCTTACACGTGCATTCAAAACGAGGAAAACTTTAGTCGTGAACTTGACATTTTCTTCCACATGCATTTAAAAAATGAAGAAAACTCAAGTGATTTCCTGGCATGACAATTTATTTTATTTTCTGACATTTTTTTGGAAATTTTGATTGTTTCCAGGTATGTGACATTTTTTGCTCTTGCAGCATGCTTTTAGAAATCATAAAATGGCTTAGTGTTAGGGGAATTTTTTCCTATCGACATTCTTTCAGATTATGAAATGTTTCCCATATATAAAAATGAGATTTTTTTTTTTTTTTGCATCCTGTCGGAAAATATGAAATTGTTTCCCTGTTTTGAAAGATTTTTACTTTTTAGCACGTACATTATTTCAAAAAACTCCAAAAGTTACTTTAAATTTTTACATTTTTTACAATATTTTATATATGAAAGTATAATGCAAAATATTTCATCTCATTTTGAAATATATAAAATTTTCTTTGGTTTTCTTACTGTGAAATATTCTCCTTTTTGTCATTCTTTCATTTTAATATTTGCCCTTTTTGGCTATATAAATTTCTGGAAATCAGCGCTTAAAATAATAATTATATAATCAGGTCTTTTGATGTGTTCAACAACACTCTACTTGGCGGTGCGACGCCGGATGACCGCTATTATAAAATACTAAAATCCATTTAAAGTCCACCTAACGAAAATTAAAGTTCCAGCCAATTTGATTACTGCATTGTTGTTCTCAGTCGGGTTCAGCTTGGATATATTCCGTGATCCGTAGCTTTGAACCTACAGTCATCTTATGAATAATCCTGTAAATACTGGCAATAACATAAATGGAATTTTGAAATTCTTAGGGCTCGAGTGACTTAGGGCATGTCTCAGAAACCTAACAGTTTACCCTAAGTTTTCGCTACCAATAGCAGCCAGATTCAGAGATCCGCTTAGGGCTCTAAAGTACCTCTATACCTTAAGGTTTCAGGACCCGGTTGTTACGTAATTAAATATTAACCTAAAAATTAATTATTAAAGAAATTGTAATCATGACGTCATAATTTGATCGAATTAGGTGACGTCATGAATCGTATAATCGCTCTAATATTAAAAATACATGTCTAATCTTTCCCAAATTTGAACCAAAGATGCATCTAACTGAAATGTAACTTTTTGAAAAAAAGTTTTTGGAAAAATTTGATGACGTCAGCAAAAAATTGCATTTTTCGATTTTTTGCATTTTTTGCTGACGTCATCAAAATTTTCAAAAAATATTTCATTGAAAAGTTTGGCACCATTAGGATGCATCTTTGGTCCAAATTTGAGAAAGATTCGACATGTACTTATAGAGTTAGAGCTAATTTACGATTTATGACGTCATAATTTGATGACGTCATAATTCACACTTTCTTTAATAATTAATTTTTAGGTTAATATTTAATTACGTAACAACCGGGTCCTGAAACCTTAAGGTATAGGTCATCTAAAAATCCATAAGTGAATCCCTGAGAATGGGTGCTATTGGTCGCGGATTCGGGATTTGTGATTTTTAAAAATCTAGACACGCCCTAACTCACCCGAGGGACTTGTGTTGCTTGATGTTATCTGAGATTTAAAGCACTTTGAAATCTTTTGAGGACATCAATTATTATTTTAACATTTGTAAAGGAAATATTTATCCGCATCTTTGCGGCTCTTGTTGGGAAATTAATATCAAAAATTGAAAGAAACTTGTGAACTATTTTGAGGAAATTTCAGTACACTCACCATAATTATCATCTAATTTCATGTTTCTTATTTTCCATTTAAGCTTATCTTATGAAAGAGGATTCATTTACTTTGACAACGCAATATTGCCTCGTTACTGCTACGATTACCACGTTACGTCATCATTTTCCATCCTTCTACACAATATTGCTGTTACAACTGCAAGATAACTGGCATATCAATTTTGTCCATGAGATCCCTTGTCATGCCGTTGGAAAAAGTCCTGGATACGCTATTTCCTGGTTTCTGCTCATCAATATTGTCTCGTTACTGCTACTATTACCACGTTACGTCATATCATTTTCCCTCCTTTACACGGCGCTGTTACAGCTTCTAGATTACTGGTAAATCCATTTAATGTAAACAAATTTGGATCACGATATCCTTTGTTAAACTCTTGGAAAAATTCCTAAGTACGTTGTTACCTGTCAATTTTTGGTTCCTGGTCGTTATTTTTCTGGCTCATAGCATTTCTTACTTATGCTGTTTGGTTCTACTATGGGTCATTTATATTACAAATTGGTTGGAATATAGTAACATGTCTTTTGAGTGTTTTAGTATCTGTAATTGACTCTACCTGGACACTTTTGCTAATGAATATTTTAAGATTCGTATTTTATTATTTGTAAAAGTAATTCACGTTTTTAGAAAAAAATATATTTCATTTATGTTAGCTTTATCGTTGATATCTCAAAGAAAATGCTTTTGAGAAGAATCATTCGAATTACAGTATTCCTATAATCATTTCCAAACTTTCGCTATAAAGCATTAAAAAGCTTTAATAAGCATTTCTAGTCTTTATAAATGCTTATAAATACGCATCTGTAGCGGGTGGCAGTTAGTGAAAGCTATGGCTAGTTTACAACATAGTCCCTTATTTTTTGCAGAAACAATATCTAGTTATCTCACTCTTATTGGCATAAAGCAATGGATTCCAGAGCGCTTTATCGTCTCAGCCGGAGATTGTATTTTCTTTACACAGTCGTCACTTTAAATCGTTAACTTCAAAGGTTCAAACTGATATTTAACGCGAAAAAGCATTAATATCGTTAAGAAAACTATAGAGCAATCGACTTTTTCACAACTATGGAAAAAGACGACCCTGCCGACGCACCGAACTTTACGAACACCGGACACGCAAAGTCTGGTGTCGGATAATTTTTTAACGTCTCCGTGTTCATACTGAATTAGAGACGACCTTTGACTAACAATAAATATACATGAATGGAAAGCTCAATCCTTTTTCTTTCAGAAAAAAAATTACTTCAAAGGATATAAAAGCAATGCCATTTAGCGCCAAGCCATAGAAGACACATAGGCTCACACAAAACTTTCCTTGACTCGAGAAAATTTTCGTATGGCTTTTTTCATGTTTTCGTCACGTGATTGACGCATTCCATTTCTCAAAAAACAAGCCAATCAAAGTTGACGATTTTCCCGCGGCACATTTTGATTGGCTGATATAGCCAAAGTAGAGATTTTTCACTCTTGTTGATTTTTTTATTATGGATGGAGGCAAATTTCAAATGTCAAAAATTTTCAAGTTAAGTGAATCAATCTACTTTTCAAACTTCAAAAAGCTTTTGAGAAATTTGACTGGCTTGTTTTTATTGTTTTTTGGATGGAACTAGGGTTTGGTGACTACAAATCTCTAGATAGCCCTTCAAACAGTATTACTTCTTCCAAAAGGTTTTGTAGAATTTCTGTAGGGAAATCATATCAAAAAGGAGCCTCCTCAGGTAAGTTATGACATGTCTCAAAAACTACCACAATTTTTGAAGACCATTAGCCGGCAGAAAATGAGCAAACCAATGATTTACTACGAAAGATACCATGATGAAGTTTTACTGTATGGGGTGTTACCTAATTGTTTACCCCCTTATTTTTGCGAAAAACCGCAAAAACCAAAAGTGTTGACGTCTGCAAAACTTCTTTTTTAAATAACTCCAGTTTGACTAATGGTAGAAACATGAAATTTGGACTGAAGTTGCACATCATTAAAATGATTATTTTGCAAAGAAATTTTACTGACATCAGCACTTTTTCGTAAACTTTCGTATTTCGCTGCTTTCTGCTGACGGCAGCAAAATTTCGAAAGAATTTTTTTGCAAAATGATCCTTTTAATGATGACAACGTTGGTCCAAATTTCATGTTTCTACCATTAGCCTAACTGGAGTTATTTAAAAAACAAATTTTGCTGACATCAGCACTTTTTAGTTTTTGCGGTTTTTCGCGAAAATGAGGGCGTAAACAATTAGGTAACACCCTTACAGTGAAACTTCATCATGGTATCTTTCGTAGTAAATCATTGGTTTGCTCATTTTCTGCCGGCTAATGGTCTTCAAAAATTATGTTAATTTTCATATTTTTGAGACATGCCATAACTTAACTGAGTCAATAATCTGGCTTATGGTAATGAATACTAGATTTGAAGGTGTAAGCTTTTTTTGTGTTCCTTCAATATATTTTCATTCTCGTGTTCTCTTCAGGACCCGGGGATGGATGGCTCGACCGACGATATTCGAAGAAGCGAAGCTCAACCAAAAAAGTTTCACGAAATGAAAGACTTGATCCTGGATTTGAAGGTAGGCCTTACTTGAAACATTCTTATTTGGATCAAAAGTACTATTGGGCTTTTCCAGAAAGAAACCGTACACCCCCTGTTGAGGAGCTCCAACCTTTTGTGAATTACCTCCTCTGGAATTCCGAATTTTGACAGATTTTCATTCATTACCCCCATGGAATTCCACTTATTTTTGACGGATTTTTGTCTACTGCTATGGAATTCCGCTGCATTTCAAACCATACCCCCTTGGAATGGAAATGGACTCCTCAACAGGGGGTGCACGGTTTTTTTCTGGAAAAGCCCATTAGTTCTTTTCAAGGCTGATGAAAATGGTAAAGGGGAATGGACTGATGAAAACTGATGAAAACTGATGAAAATGGACAGTACGTTCGTTCGTAATGAGCTTTTCTCAAGATTGGATTATTCAAATTTTCTGATTTTTGGCACAAGTGCATGACTATAAACCCTCGAATGTGACGAAGCCCGATTTTCGAAAAAAAAATTGGGGGGGGGGAATTTGGGCCAAAAAACGGCTAAAAAACGGGTTTTTTGGACTTTGTGAAGAATTGGATCATTAGTTTTTTCTGAATTTTTCACGAAATTAGGGTATCACCATATGTAAAAGATGGTTTCTAAACGTGTTTTTTGTAAGAAACAAACGACTAATTTTAAAAGATCGTCACTATTTGTATTCTGAATGATTGTTTAATGGTCACGCTCACGTAGATATCAATTATAAATGTGTTAAATGCATAACCAGGTAGGTCCATGAAAGTATCACTTGTTGAGTTTATTTTCCTCTTCATTTTGTAGGACGGCTCGTGTGGTCGTGCAACAACATACAAATTTATTAGTACACAAATTTATGGCTGGATGGCTTAACTCCCTGTCTAGTATGACTGTTCAGCTGCTTCCTGAATACTCCATATGCAAATGTAGAAGATGCAAATTTACACCTGTTGTCATGCTGCAATTGTATCAAGAAGACACAAACAGGAGAAACTCAGAGGCAGATGAAGCGAGAAAGAAATTCTTCCTTCCCTATTCTTGTTAACTTAAATCTACTTTTTAAATAGATCGAGAAGAAATCATTTATTACATTAACACACACATTTTGTCTGTCAAATATTTTTATCAGGGACTGATTTGGAACACAAAACTTTTAGTAAAATACTCCTACGTAAAGTCACTTAAAATTCCCAAAGAAAATCCTAAATTTGAGTTTTGAAGGTAAAAACTAAGCTTTATTCAAAGTTTCCTGATGTTACACGGACCCAACACGTAAAATCAATAAATACGTCACTGTCAACCAATCAGCTGTAGGATCCGTGGAAGTCATTGCAATGGTGCATATCATGAATAACATACGAACTTAAAGGGTGGATCTCTAATCAAAAAAGGACCAATTTTTTATTTCCTCCAGTCATGCGCAATTCTTCTTTTCATCCTGAAAAGTTATATCATTATCTCTGATCTTGAAGAGAAATGCCTATTCTATGGGATTCTATGGGATTAGTGGATAAATTTTGGCGGGGAATAAATTTGGCGAATTTGAACAAAATTCGCCAAATTAAATCCCCACCAAATTTTATGAGATTGATTTATTGCCAAATTAAATCCCCGCCAAAAATCGTAATTTTGCTAATCGCCAACTTAAATTCACGTTAAAATTAATCCACTGAAGGGCTCTGACCATAGTGAATTTTTAATATTTGCCACTTACAAAATTTGAATTTCTGCCTGATGTAGCGGACAAAACTTTGACATGTTATACATTTTCTGTTAGGCCAACCATCCCTGAGTCTGAAAATTTACGAATCGCAATGAAATAATTTGATGAAGAAGAAAATGAAGACTTTTGCGAAGAATTTCAACGTATTTCAACTTTGAAGAGCTTAGTTTCAGCGAAAAAAAAACATTTTGAAAATTATTTTGCGGTAGATGGTGTATCTTTTATCGAACTAAAATTATTTTTCGGAAATTTTTTCTAAGAGATTCGCTTCAAAATCTTGAAAGTAGTGCTTTTTAACAAATTTTCCATCCCAATTTTTCATAGAAAAACAACCATAACTTCAAAAGAAAAAAGAAAAACTTTCCGAACATTTTAAAACAAACAGTTCATCGCTTTTGAGAAATTAATCGATTAGTCGTGCAAAAAACCAGAAAAAGGTTATGAGCAAATCCCAAAAAAAGCTTGTAACAGACGGACATTTAGTATATGGCCCCCAAAACGGAGGTTTTCATTAAAATGAAGATTCTGACTTGTAGATTTATCAGAATTAAACGATTTTTGTTTATTTTGAAAGAATGATGGTTATACTTAAAAATAAGCATGTTTTTGCTGGTTTGGGACAGATTCAAAATAACATATTTGCGTCTAAAGGAAATATTTTTACACCAAAATTAGTTAAAAATTGCCTATAACTCACTCTAGCTCCTTGGATATTGAAAATAAGTCATGAAAACGGGGTATAGGAAACTTTCTACACCTAATGCCGTTCAGAAAATGCAAATACATCTGTGACTTTATAGGCTGGGTAAAAGATATAGCACCTTGAAGGTCAACCAGTATTTTGGAGCCCTAGAATCAGCATTGACAAAACCGAAAATTTTAAATATGAGAAAAAGCAAAAAATCTTGGAATTCTATTCCTATCACCTTGAGTTAATAGTTTATAACAAAAAATTAACATTATATATAAAAATTTTCGCTAAATCAACAAAAACAGCAAATTGGTCATTTTTTTGCAAAATATAGGAGAAAAATATCTTTAAAGCTTAATATTTTCAGTTTCAGTTAAGCTTTTTTTCTAAAATTTTCACAGCTTATTCCATACATGAATGGAACTATTTTCAAAAGAGATTTGTTTTCAAAAACTTGATTAAGACGTTGTTAAATCAAAATTGTCATTTTGAAAATTTATAAATTTTCAGTTTGGACTTTGAAATATCGAAAATCTTGAAATATTTCATAAAAGTCATAAATTTTACTTCCATCGGGTCGTAAAATTAAGGGAAAACACAAATATGTTCATAGTTTTTCCCCCTATTACCACTGGGTTTAATAATTTGATTTTAACTACACCTCCGTTTTGGGGGCCCCAAACCTGCATTTTGACAACCAGGGGGTATACTGGTAAAATTTTATCAAATAAATTTATTCCCAAAACCCTCTAAATCATATTTCAAAACAATGGTCAAAATTTTGTATTCACATCTTAAAGATATCTCGAGAAATCGCTAAAAAATTTCAAACCTCCGTTTTTGGGGCCATTAGAAAAAAGCTACCTATCTTTAAGCGATTGAAAAATATTGTTGAAATTGAAAATGTTGAAAAAGAACTTCCAGGAAATAAAGTAGAGATGTTAAAGGTTTTCATGCAGCAAAAATTTTTGTAAAATCTCTTTTCCTCTAGATTTGAGAGAAATTTCAAATTTGATCGCCGTTTTGGGGGCCACATACTGTAGGTTAATTCAAACGACTTTCTCTAGCGCGTCGTTTCATATTTTTGGGGGGGGGGGGTTAAGTATTTCGGATTGTGTAAATTGACCCCTTTTTCTTCGGAATTTCGGAAATCGGGCAAAATTCCTTTGGTATTTCGGAGTTCTGAAATTGTTTCGGTATCGGAAATCCATGAATTTTTTCTTACAAATTTTGGTATAATAAAGTTTTTATCCTCCTTTTTCGGAATTCATACATGAAAAATTAAATTTGAACTTTGGGAATTTTGGCAAAATCATTCGGTATTTCGGAAATCACAAACTCCGTACGCCCCCACATGTATACTAAAACATTTTCATATTTTGTGTCCGTCATGCTAAAATGGGTCCACAAATGAAAATTTTCAACAAAAAAAAATGATGAAGACCCTCAGTATTGAGGTGTTCCCAAAACGTACAGTAAAGTACACGCTTTTTTTATAAGAATAACTTCTATAAGAATATCAGGGCGAGATTTCAAATATGAGCCATTAGGCCTACACTGGGCGAAATCTTGTCTTTCCATTTTCGAAAGATGTTGAGAAGATCAACTTTCAACAAATTTCCAAAATTTTCGAAAGATGAAGTTTCAAATTTGTTGAAAGATATTGGAAGCTCATCTTTCAATGTCTTTCGACTTTTAGGAAGATGAACTTCTCTATTTTTCCAAGATTTGGAAAGACGAACTTACAAGTTTGTTGAATTTTGTTGAAAATTCATCTTCCAACAACTTTCTATTTTTCGAAAGACGAACTTCTCTGTATTTCAAAATTTTTGAAATATGAACTTTCAATTTTTCAAAAAGATGTCGAAAAGTCGTTTATCGACGTCTTTCAACTTTTCGAAAGATGAACTTCTCTGTATTTCAAAATTTTTGAAATATGAACTTTCAATTTTTCAAAAAGATGTCGAAAAGTCGTTTATCGACGTCTTTCAACTTTTCGAAAGATGAACTTCTCTGTATTTCAAAAGTTTCGAAATTTGAATTTTCAATTTTTTAAAAAGATCGTCTTTTCCAACTTTTCGAAAGACGAACCACGAACTTCTCTGTCTTTCAAAAGTTTTTAAATAGAAACTTTCAATGTTCCAAAAAGATGTCTAAAACTCGTGTATCGACGTCTTTTCGAAAGGCGAACTTTTACATATTTACGTTTAATGTTTAATGTTTAATATTTTTCAAATACACGCTTTCTTGTAGGAACAATTTTAAAAGAACACGAGTTTGCTGATTTTAATGGGTTTTAATAGATTTTAAGCCATTTATTTATAAAGTTCTTAAGGAAAAAAACTAATCGTAAGAAAATTTGAGCCTAAAAACCTCGAAAAATTAAGAACAGTCCAGCCTGAGCCAAAATTTACTAGTTCTTCTTATAAAAAAAGCAAGAATTTCGAAGCTCGTTTTTCGACGTCTTTCAACTTCTCGAAAGATGAACTTCTCTTGGTTTTTCATGTTGCTGAAAGAAGGACGCGCCAAAACGTTTACGAACCAAAGTCCGCACTGATGAATACCGGGGATCAAAAAGACTATTTGAAGCATAATTTTTGACGTTTAAAACACAAGAAGATACTAAAATATCTAAATTTCTTGTAAAATGAAATAATTTTAAGTGTATTACATACACAGTTTATGGTTAAATACTGTAAATATAATATCCACATCATTGGAAGTATTTTTGCAAACCCCCGGAAAAAAACATAGATTATTTTCGAATGTTATGATTTATGATTGCCGGCAAAATTGCTTTTTGTAATTACACGGGTTTCGAATTAAATCTGGCGCGAGAGAAAAAATCAAGTAAATAAAAGGAGCGATAAGGGGAAATGCCTTATAAAAGGTTGATAGATTTCCTTTCTTCTCTTTTGAAAGCCAGGTGTTCATTCAAAAGATGTTTTTCTATTTTAAATTCAATAAAAGAAATATGATTAAACGATTGACTTTTTATTTTAATGTTTTTTGTTTTCATAATGACCCATAAAGTCTGTCAAAATGGAAAAATGAGCTAAAATTGCTTGATACACGGCCAATTTTCGTTCTGTTTACTTGATATTTTTCGTGCAAATTTACACGGGATCAAAGCTAAAGCTAAGCAAAAATTTAATTCGAAACCCGTGTATTTTGAAACTGGAAGCTGTGTGGAGTGGAAGGCAGTGTGTGTGTGATGAGGAAGACAGCAAACCAAAGCAAAGCCAAAATGCAGTGCAAATGGAAACTTTATTCTAAAGATATGAAATGGGAATCAAAAGATGCTAAGGTGAGCTCCTTTTTATATATTTCTAATTATCAACCACACTTCAATCATACTTTTAGTGTACAAAAAGTATGATATCGAAGTGTTGTATGTGTCTGTATGACTACACATAGCTACACCACAGCTTTTCAAAGCTATGGGCAGTTCCAGTTATAGTCTGTTAACCCCCACTGGACGATGTGGATTTTCCACAACAATTTACTTTTGAAAAACTTCAGGGTATTATAGCCTCCCAGGGGGAGGCACTTAGGCAAAATTGGGTATGTGTCGCTGCTGGTGTCAGGGTCCCATTTTTAGGCTCCATAGCCATCAGATGGCTGACCAATTAAATCAGCAAAATTTCAAAACAAATGAACTACGCAGCTCTGCTAGTAGTAGTACTCTACCATTTTTGTTTTGATTTAATGTTGTATTTTAATGACCAACCAGCCAGGTCAATCATTTGAGGGCTATGCATGTTAGCCTCCACTGATGCAAGTACGCAATCTCACGGTATATGACAGGTTCCCAAAAATTTAGATTTTGATTATTTTGGACAATCTTCACGGTGGAAATCAGAAAATCTTTTAATTTTTCTTCTACTTTTATTAATTTTTGCCACTTTTCAGGGTGAAAATGGGAAAAATTTTCAATTTTTGTTCTGACAGGGTCCCAATTTTGCCAAAAATTCATATCTGACAGGGTCCACTTTTCAAACTCCAACGGCACATCCCTGTCGGCTGTCTAGATCAGTGCCCCACCCCCTAGGTGAAAGCCTCCCTTTTCAAAGGTTTCCACCAAGGACGTTTATAATACCAATTTTTTTTCTATTACTACAGGAATTCTTCTCGATAACCAACCAAATAGGGGGTCAAGCAGCTAGTACAAGACATGTCATCTAAATGAGTACGGACGAAGAGTACGGACGTGCCTCTAGACGCATGACCTAGGGCAAGAACACACCTACCTATCTTTAGTGAGTCGAACTTTTTCTGAACTTATTCTTCTTCAACCAACAATGGGTCGTAGAGGAAGAAAACCAAATAAGAAAAGCTCAACATCCTCTGAAGAAAATGATTACGACGAAAGTGATGTTTTCGTTGATCGTTCAAAGTTAGCAATCACCCAGGAAATGTTTACTGAAGAGATCGCTAAACTACATGCTTCTCTCTCAGAAGAAATCTCCAATGCTAGTGCAGAAATTATCAAGCAACTAAAAAGTGAGAATGAATTATTAAAAGAGGAATTGAAAGAAACGAAAAATAGACTGACAAAGATTGAAATTGAGAATATAAACCTACAGCAATATGTAAGGCGAAATAACGTAGAAATTCACGGAATCCCAGACGAAGAAGACGAAGATCTGGAATCAAAAATCATATCGATAGCCGACAGCATTGGCATTGTTATCCACAAATCCGACATAGAAGCTTGTCATAGATTGAAAAAAAGTAAAAAAGACAAAAACTCACGAACAATAATTAGATTTGTCAATAGAAAGAAATGTGATATCTTACATCAAAACAAAAAGAATTTTAAGGGAAAAGCTGCGAAAGAGAAACTGGCAAGAATTGGTATTAATAATAACATTTTCATTAACTGTAATCTGGCTCCTTATACAAAATTCCTATGGAGCTCATGTAAAAAACTCTTTGACGAGAAACTAATTGATCGTTTTTGGGGTATATAATGGTACTATTTTCATTTCAAGCAAAGAAAACGGGATTGATGTAAAGACAAAAATCGAACACTTGAGTGTGTTAGAAAGTACTTTTCCAGGATACGATTTTAAGACCAAGGTTCCATCATAAATTTCTACATATTTTAGATCTTATTTTGTCAAAATATTTATTATTTTTTTCCTTCACGGGGACACTCCCCTAATTTCTATATTTCGCGTTGTGCTGTGATTTCTCATTTTAGTTTAAATTACAACCCGTACGCGTGCTTTGTTTTGATTTTGTGTTGCTCTCTCTCGGTCCGCAAAATTCATAATTGCAGACAGAGAACTAGAACTAGTGCCGCTAAATCCTGACAATGCGGATCTTTTTCCTCTTCCTATCTCTCGATCTCCTTTTCTATTTTCTGAGTTTCTGAGACTTAGTTTCTCATTTCTGACTGAGTTTTCATACCTGTCAATCATTTGTTCATCAATTTCGACCAGTCTAATTTTCGCACCGAGTGGGATTCGAACCACCACCAAAGAAAGACCTTCGGATCCGGAAGCCAGCGCTCTATCCCTTGAGCCATCGCCGCACAGCAAAACCACGCAATTCATAACATTTTATACCAAACTGGCAAAATACGGGGGTAATGTTTATAATATGGGTAAAAGTACCCCTTTTTTAACCTGACTGAAATTCGAGCCGTTACTAGCAACCCTGCGGGGCTCAAGGCGCCGAGTATGCACCCGGCACAGTGACAAGCCGTTACTAGAAACCCTGGCCCTACATCGAAGACGCCAAAAAATAAAAATTTAAAGTTTCCGCATTGTCAGGATTTAGCCGCTTCTAACTAGAACTGCATGCGTACTTTTTTACATTCTTGTTTTAAAGTTTCCTTTCACAGCTCATTCTGGTGTTTCTCCATGGTTTTTCTTTTTTTGACCTTGTTTTGACTCTATAAAGATTGGTAAGTTTCACTTTATGCCTACACAATATCCTTGCTCAGTATGCTCTAAATCAGTTAATGAAGGCAACTCTATTTTTTGTGATTCCTGTAAACTTTGGACTCATTTTAAATGCTCAGGGTTATCTCTTGCTGAATTCCATTTTTTATCAGACAGTACCAAAGATTGGTACTGTCCTAAATGCCTCCTTGGCTCACTTCCTTTCAAACCTGAAATTCAACCTTCCTCCTCTGGTGCTCTGAACCCTAAAATTCTCGAGATTGCTCGCAATCTTAGTCTTATCTCTGATCATTGCTCAAATAATTGTCTTGACCTTGACAATGTGATGACTGCCGACTGTAAGTATTACAAAACCTCTGATTTTCAAAAACTTGTTGTGAAAACGGACCCTTTTCCTTTTCTTCTTTTCACCTGAATATTGCTTCCTTAGCTCTACATTTTGATGACTTAACTACTCTTCTTTCTAAACTTAACTTCAATTTTGACGTAATGGCTATTACCGAGACCCGTCTTTTGAAAGGCAAAAAACCTTCGTTTAACTTCAATCTTGAGAACTTTCATGTACCAATTCATACTCCTACGGAGGCTTCTGTTGGTGGCACTATGTTATACATCTCAAAAAATCTAGACTATGAACCTCGCAAAGATCTTGATTCTATGCTCTATTATCCAACTCTTCTTGAATCCACTTTTGCAGAAATATCTTGTCCGAATTCCACTAACACCATCGTTGGATCAATCTATAAACACCCACTTCTCTCTCTTGATGAATTCAACAAACTCATAGAATCATTTTTAAATAAAATTAACAAAGAAAATAAACAAATTATTCTTCTTGGTGATTTCAACATTAATCTTCTCAATGCTCCTTCCGATTCTAACATATTATCTTACCTGAACAACTTCGGATCACACTTTCTTATACCTAATATTTTCCTTCCTACTCGTATTACTGACCACTCTATGACACTTATTGATAATATCTTTTCCTCAATTTCTGAAAAACACAGTTTTTCAGGTAATCTGCTTTATTCCATCTCTGATCATCTTCCCCAATTTCACCTTATCTGTGGTTCTTCTAACAAACCAAAGCCTGGTAAATCTTCTAGGAAAGATTGGAAAAATTTTGACCAAAATAATTTTATTCTAGACTTTCTTGGCACTGATTGGGCAAACAAATTATATCACATAACAGATGTTGATCAAGCTTTCAAAACATTCTATGATCTAATTCAAAACCTAATTGATCAACATGTTCCAACTGTAATTGTGACAAAACGCCAACAAAAAACCAGAGCTAAACCATGGATCACCCCTGGGATTATCAAATCAATTTCTCAACGTCAATTTTACTCAAGGAAATATATCAAAACCAAAGACCCAATTATGAAAACTTTTATTATCAACGATACAAAACTTACAAAAACCTCATAGTTACTCTTACACGTAAGAGCAAAAATAATCATTATTCCAGGTTTTTCTCTGTCCATGCTACTAATATTTTGAAAGTCTGGGAAGGTATCAGAGAGATCATTGGCTCAAATTCTAAATCATCTCCCTCGTCTATTCGTGTTAATGGTCATCTTACCTCAGATCCAAAAGTTGTTGCCAATGGCTTCAATGACTTTTTTACATCCATTGCAGAGACTGTTCGCTCCAAAATTGGTCCAACCAACCATCACTTTTCCTATTATCTTAAGAACCGCATCAGAAATTCTATTTTTCTTGACCGTGTCAACCCAGCTGAAGTTTTATTAATTATTAAAACCCTTCCCCTAATAAATCATCTGGTCCCAATAGCATCCCCCAAAAAATCCTTCGCCTTTTAAAATTTGACCTTTCTGGACCGCTATCTTTTCTTTTTAACCTTTCTTTTGAATGTGGTTCTTTCCCCACAATGCTTAAACTTTGCAAAGTAATTCCTGTTTTCAAAAACAAAGGCTCCCCTCTTGAGATCTCTAATTACCGCCCAATTTCTTTACTTTCCAACATCGAAAAAATTCTTGAAAAACTTATGTACTCTCGTATCATTACTTTTCTAGATTCTCATCGCGTATTTTTTGAACGTCAATTTGGTTTTCGTAGATCTCACTCAACAATCCACACTCTGCTTAACATTGTTGAACGTATTCGTAAATCTCTTGATAGTGGTGACTTTGCATGCGGTGTGTTTGTTGATTTGCAAAAGGCTTTTGACACTGTTGATCACTCTATTCTGATTTCAAAATTAAATCATTATGGAATCAGAGGCAAAGCTAATGAATGGTTTAGATCGTATCTATCCAATAGATCTCAGTTTGTTTCCATCTCCTCCACTGAGTCTTCTATTAAAATAATTCCTCATGGAGTTCCACAAGGCTCTGTTCTTGGACCCCTTTTATTTTTAATTTATATAAACGATCTTCACAATGCCATCTTTTCAAGTGAAACTTTTCATTTTGCTGATGATACCCACCTCTTACATTTTAACCCTGATCTGCTTTCATTATGCAACAGAGTCAATCGTGACTTGAGATCCCTCCAAACATGGTTGAAAGCGAATAAAATTTCCCTTAATGCGGGGAAAACAGAATTTTTAATCTTTAGACATTGTCGCAAACCTCTTCCTTTCATCCCTTTTCTTAAAATCGGAGGTAAGAAAATCTTTCAAAGCTCCCATATCAAATATCTTGGTATTTTGATTGATTCGCATCTCAATTGGAAACTCACACTACTTTTTTGTCAGCCAAACTTGCTCGAGCAAATGGTATCTTATCTAAGCTCAGGCACTACGTTCCAACAAAAACTCTAGTTAACATCTACTTCGCTCTATTTCACTCTCATCTCCAATATGGTTGTCAGCTCTGGGGCCTCACTGAAAACACCACATCCAAACCTATATTTATTCTTCAAAAGAAAGCCTTACGTCTCATGACTTTTAATTCCTTTCAATGTCCTTCTTCTCCGCTCTTTTCTGATCTTAAAATTCTTAAAATCTTTGACCTAGTCAAATCTCTTAATATTTCATTTGTTCACAAATTCTTGAACAATAGATTACCCCAAGATCTTCTTAATTTTTTTGAATTTGTTCAGCTTGAAGCTGAAGGTGACGATAATCAAGGTACCAGAGGAGCAAGATTGAAGCTCCTTTTTGTTCCTTCCTACAATACCATTACTTTTGGTAACAAATCTTTTTCTAAAATCTGCATAATACAATGGAATAGTATTCAGCGATCTTATCCAAATATTACTCTGAGCTCATCTGATTCTAGCTTTGTCAAATCTCTTGCCTTTACTCACTGTCTTAGGGAATACTGAGCACACTCCCTACCCACAGCTTATCTTTAATCCGTAAATAAATAAAAATTTTCAAATTAATCTACTGAAATAATTTATGTATTTTACAATTGTTACTTGCACTTAGGTGGCCGCATCTTTATGATTAGTCCAGGCTATAAGGCGGTCTCCATCCTTTTTATTTTGTGGATACCGTCTCTCATGTATTTTAAGTGTTCAAATGGTAAATAAATAGTTACTTACTTACTTACATAAATGCATTTTCGTAAGAAGCTGGTAACATCATCACACATATACACTTAGTACTACCCTTGAAAGTAGGTTTTCGACCGTTGGTATATACAGACACAGATAAAAAGAATATAATCAGATAAAATAATATCTGGTCCCTTTAGAACCTTTGAATTTTTTCATCTTTCAATAGGAGATTTCAGCATTTAAGAAATATTTTAGATAATAAATTTCTCTGACAACCCGCAAACCGATTTTAAGATTTTTGTAAGGAAATCAAATTCACATAACACACCACCAGGTACCAACTGGTACGATGTCTTGTACTAACTGCTTGATCCCCCTGGACTAAAGCTGGTCACTTTTGTTTTAACTAGTTGTCTTTCCATTTTCAGGAGATAAAAGTTGGTTGGTTGGAATGCAAGCTGTTAGATCATTTTATTTTGGAAAATTCTTATTCTGATTTCCCTGTTAGAATTAATGAAGATTTTGTCATAACATGGTTGAAGCTGGTTGAAGTAAAAAATGATGTTAAATTAAACTCAAGGTGGAATATCCAATAATAACAAAGCTGAAGGTAGGCCTTTTAGACATAGTTTTTTTAGTCTAAAAACAAAGAAATGTTGAAGTTTTTGTTTTTGCTATGGAACTGAAAAAGATGACATGATTAAATACACATTTTTAATAAGCAACTCCAATTTTCTGGTCAGGCCTAGGGTTACTTAGCATTCTGCTTCATTTTCTGAAAAAATTGCTTTGAATACCCCTAATATTATACCATATTTATGCGTATTGGGTCAAAGGGCTATAGTTTGCCATGGTTAGATCATCTAAAACAGCTGTTACTTTTCGAGATAGTGGAAAAAAATTGACAAATTTGAGGCCTCGAGCCTTAGCAGCCTGATTGCTTATAAAAAATGTGTAGAACATGGAAATTACTTTATAAACTCTGAGGTGGCAAGCTTTACAGTGTGTCAAATTTTCATAAAACTTTCATGTTTATAGGATACATTGAATATGTGTCGACATTAAGCCATTGAAGTTTTGGGGATTTCATTGAAAATAGATTAATTTTATCCATTGAACAAGGAACAAAATACAACACGGTAAGTATTTTTTGTAATATAATCCAGTAATACAAGACTATTGATGATACTAATTCCATTTGCATCAAAAGAAGCTAAAACTTTGTTACAGTACACAAAGTCTAGACCTAAGTTCAAAAATATTTTTGAAAATAGGTTTTTGTAACCTTTTTAGAACTCTTTAGAAATAGAAACAATCTGAATAATTTGTCTTACTATAATAGGTCTTTCTACTATAGTCTACTGAAAGCTGTAAATAACTTATCAACAATTTTACAAACCTCTTTTAGTTATACACCGTTTTGTATGCCTGGATTTCAATATTGATTCAATTTCTATTTTTTAGGGTCATGACGTAAGGACAGTTACTGGCTGATTTTGAAATGCACTTGAAAAACGATGCTGCAAAACAAAAATGTATGTTGCTGTCATGCAATCAAGATATTTATATGCTTCAATGTGGTAATTCGTTTCAACTTCGAAAATAATAACTTGGTAATATTTTCATTGCAATAATTGGTTGCTGAATGATAGAATGTATTCTTGTACTCTTTAATGCTTAATTGTAAGAGTCAATCTGTACCATCTTCAAGGAATTACCATACTGTACCATCACGTGTTGTATAGCACAATGTCTAATAAGTGAACAACTAAACTGAGGACTGGAGTGAGATTGTGGGTCATATTTTTGGAAAATATCACCGTAATATAATTTTATAAGACCCCCTCCCATTTTATGAATTTTTTCTGAAAAAGTGCTTAAAAACCTTCATTTTCGACTACTCTAGGTCCCAAGTATATTATAAATGATGATAAAATATTGCAAAATCTAATGAAAGTGGGCGTCGTCTTCTTTTACTGTGTAGATTTTTCGTTGGATAATGTGTTTAAGGTTTGAAAATATTCTTCAAAAGCATTCAAGAATAGCCCAGAATATGTTAATTTGAGAAAATGGAGAGACTTTTGGTTTACCCCTGAAATTAATTTTGTCAAAATGTCGGAGTCCACAATTTTTTCAAGTGTCATCTTTTTAGAGTAATTGCATAATTTTTTAATTTATTATACAGTATAAAAAATATTTTTCATATTTTTTACTTCGTTACTTTTTATATTTATAATACGGGCTAATACCCTCAGGCGCCCAAATCTTCCCTAAAACCCTATCGCCCATAATTTTGATTCACCATCCGCCCGTTCAAGAAACTTTTTGACTTTTTTCTAGGAATTTTGACTTACCACTCGGATTCGAGAAAAATATTAGAAATAGTTTAGAAACTCCCGGTATATAAGTTGAACCTTTTTGACGACGATGTGAGTAATCAATTCCAGTTTCCCAAACATCGAAAGTTTGCTCTTTCTCTCAAACTCGCAAAGGGATCACACAATTTTTTATACTTATGTATAAGGGTGTTTTAAATAGTGCAATTTACACATTATGCTTGTTTTTTTTTGTGAGTTAGGAGATTAAATTATTTGAAACTTTGTTAACTGAGGCTCAGCATATGCTTTATAGGCAATTTTAGATCAGTCTGGATATGCTTGTTAGCAGTATGCTTATAAAAATGTCTATAATTTAGTAGAATTGATCTCCATTGAAGAAAGCATTCCCAAAGTATTTAACGAGGATTTCGCACTTACGGGAATAGAAATTTCAATGTATCCTTTAATGTCCTTTGAAGCCTTATGGCCAATCTATTCCTTGATAGGGACTAAGATTCTAAAAACTTATAATTTAGATTAGTTATTTTATTATTGAAAATTAAATTAAATTATAGAAATTACACGAATGTTTTATAAGAACAAGTAAATTCTTGCTCAGGCTGGGCTGTTCTTAATTTTTGCAATTTTTCAGGCTTAAATGTTCTTATGATGTTCTTAGTCGCTTAGTTTCTTTACTTAAGAATCAGTTAAAATCTGTTAAAATTAGTGTTTTAATAATTTCTGAAAGCTGAGGCTCAGATTGTTCTTAATTGTTTTTAGGTTTTGGCCAAATTTCAGCCTCGTGTTCTAATAAAATTGTTCTTATACAAAACGTGTAATTTGTTATTCAGAATTATTTTATTTAGACTACTTATTTTTTTAGCAAAAAGTCATCACTACCGTACTATTTTGTTTCATATTCTGTTTTCTATGCTTTGTAAATGTATGAATTGTTCGTTTTAATGTCGCAAAAAAATTTATCCACACATAAACACAAATTATTTAAAAGATCTCTCGTTTACTTTTGACTTGTTAATGAAAGATTTCGAAAAAAGCAAAAATCATCTTCCAAAGTATTTAGAAAGTTTCGGAATATTTCAACATATTAGGAAGTTGGGAATTTCATTTTCCCACCCTGTTTGAAAGTTTGAGAATGTGGTCTTTCAACTTTTTTGGAAAGTTGGGAAGACGTTCTGGTCGAAAGATGTTGGAAGGTAAGGTGCACAACTTCCCAACCCTTGTTGAAAGACCAACTTTAAAACCTGTCGAAAGATGTCAGAAAATGAAATTTCAACATATTAGGAAGTTGGGAATTTCATTTTCCCAGCCTGTTTGAAAGTTTGAGAAGGCCGTCTTTCAACTTTTTTGGAAAGATGGGAAGATGATCTGGTCGAAAGATGTTGAAAGGTAAGGTGCACATCTTTCCAATTTTTGTTGAAAGACCAACTTTCCACTCTGTCGAAAGGTGTGGAAATGTGACCTTCCTACATCTTTCCGACGATTTGAAAGACATTATTTCGCCCAGTGCTATTGTTTAGAACAATAGAAAAATGAGAATAATGCTCACCATCAGCCAAAGTACACTAATCTTATAAAAAGAAAAGCGTATATGTGATGTGATTATGTATTCGGGGTATTCAGTTTATGTTCTTATATACACAATCAATACAGTAACGTTTCAAATGATTTTTGGTGATTGCGTATTGCTAATTACTTCAACGCGTACTTTTTATTACGCATCAATGTTTAGGCTTTTTAAAAAAACATTTTACATTCAAAGAAAGCTTTTGAAGAGAAGGGTTGTTTGAGAGAAAGTTTGGTTGAGAGAAAGGTTGTTTGAGAGAATGTTTGATTAAGAGAAAGTTATGATTTCATTTTTAAATGAACTTTTATGAAAGAAATTTTCAACGTTGAATTTTGATTTATTACATTTACCTGGAGCTAAGTATTTACTTGTGGCTTTGGCTTATATATTTTGTATTTATCACATTCACATTTTGCTCATTTTTTGTGGATTTACATGGAGCATTTACAGATTTCATAGTTTCGCATGCTGGTAGAGATACCGTGAAGTCGGGTAACTTGCATCAGTGGAGGGAAACTTGCATCAGTGGAGGGAAACTTGCATAGCCATCAAATGACTGACCAATCAAAGCAGCAAAATTTCAAAAGAAACGAACTACTTAGCTCCTCTCGCATCTCTACTATACCATTTTTCTTTTGATTTAGCTTTGTATTTTAATGACCAGTCAGGTCATAGACCTTTTCGCCTTTGCGTCCGCCATATTGAATTGTATGCAAAAATTATGGTGGCCGAATTGCCGTGGTGAAATTCCCTTAGAAAGTATGCAAAACATATGCAAAAAGAAAGTATGAATTAAAAACTTACATGCATAATTTGCATTATATTAAAGTGTAATCTTGTAGAAGAAAGATTAAATTTGCTTCTCTTGAAAACTAAAAACAATTATATTCACTCATCTCTTAGAACAAGCACTTCAAAAGACCATAACATTAGACAGAAACTCAAACTGAAAAATCACCCGCGAAGGTAAAAAACAATCCTTATTCGGCTGACGGCAAATTATTCTCCTGGGAATAGAGCCGCCAAATGATCAAATCAAAACATTGAGAAAGTGTGACGTCATAATTACTGCTTTCAGTTTGCGTGTTTTGAAAGTTTGATGTGTGTGCTCCGTCTTTGTGGAATTTTTTTATGGCATGAAAACAGAATATGCAATGTCTTTAAGAACAAATTCCTAAAAGGCTTTTGTTGTTCTGTAAATATTTCCTTTTGGATTAAGAAATTCCATCTTTTATTTTTCTAATGATTATAATATTTATTTATAAGATGCTTTGTTGTCTTTTTAATCTTTGTGTAAACTTGCATATGCTTTGCATACATTCCAACTAAATCCAACCACGGCATTTTCGTTCCTGTATTTTTGCATACAATTCAATATGGCGGACGCAAAGGCGAAAAGGTCTATTCATTTGAGGGCTATGCATGTTACCCTCCACTAATGCAAGTTACACGATCTCACGGTAGTTTCGCATGCTGGTAAAGATGGCATTTTCGTCTTTTTTTATCGTTCTTTGGGCCTTTTCTGATATTATTTGCCCTAGGTTGTTTTCTAGCTGTTTTGGACTAGACAGTCATTATCTGACTTGAAGATTACTTTATTACCTGGTAGATTCGCTGGAGTAAGGGATTCGGGATTCCGGATTCCGGATTCGATATTCGGGATTCAAAATCGATATTCGAAAAACCTCAATAAAAATTTACGACCCACTGCCTGAAAAGCATATCGTTATTAAAAAGAGGATTCTGACCTTTGGATTTATCAGAATTAGACGGTTTTTGTTTATTTTGAAAGAATGATGGTTATACTTTAAAATGAGTATGTATTTGATGGTTTGAGACGGATCCAAAATAACATATTTGCGCCTGGAGGAAATACTACGACTCCAAAATTAGATAAAAATTGCATATAGCTCACTCTAGCTCCATGGATAGTGTAGTTATGAAGTTATGAAAATGGGATATAGGAAACTTTCTACACATAATGCCTTTCAGAAAATGCAAATACATCTGTGACTTAAGAAGATGAATAAGGGATATAGCATCTTAAAGGTCAAACAGTATTTAGAGGATGTGTAAAAGATGTAGCACTTTGAAGGTCAACCAGTATTTTGGAGCCCTAGAATCAGCATTGATAAAAACAAAAATTCTAAAAATGAGTAAAAGCAAAAAATCTTGGTATTCCGTTTCGAACAGCTTGTCTTAATAACTTGTAACAAAAATTTAAAATTATTTATAAAAATTTTCGCTGAATCAGCAAAGACTGCAAATTCTGTCATTTTTTTTTGCAAAATACAGAAGAAAAATAACTTTAAAACTTAATATTTTCAGTTTCAGTTAAGCTGTTTTTCTAGAATTTTCACAGCATAATCCATACATGAATGGAACCATTTTCAAAAGAAATCGGTTTTCAGAAACTTAATTAAGAGGTCGTTAAATCAAAATTGCCATTTTGATAATTTCTAAATTTTCAGATTGGACTTTGCATCATCGAAAGTTTTGACAGATTTTATAAAATCATATATTTTACATCCATCGAGTCGTAAATTTAAGGGACCCTTAGAAAAAAGCTATCTATCTGTAAGCAATTGAAAAATATTGTTGAAATTGAAAATTTTGAACAAGAACTTTCGGGAAATAAAGTACATGCATCCAGTAAAACCTCTTTTCCTCTAGATTTTAGAGAAATTTTAGATTTGATCGACGTCTTGGGGGCCACATACTGTAATGCTATTGACCTTAAATAAAAGATGGATGACATACGTTATTATAAGGATTACCAATCTGGAAAAAGAACTGGAAAAAGGGCGTGGTTATTTCGTTATATAGGGAAACAGTGGTACTTTGAAATGCTCTCCAGGCTTGGGAAATTGCTCAAATGACTCCAAACTATAAACAGATGCAAGCTGACAGGTATAGAAACAATACCCACTTAATTAAAAAACTTCAAAAGGGCGTGGTTTTTTCGTGTTTAAGGGAAATTCCCCATTTAGAGATTCAAGATAGATCCATTTTTCAACTCTGGAGTGTTCTAGAAACTTGGGGAATATAACTTTAAAGACCCCGAACTCAAAACGAATGCAGGCATCCCTAAAATCTTGATTTTCACTGTTTAAACCATTTTCAGCAGGGAAGCTTTGAACTGATCTGCAGTCCTGAAAAAAAATTTGAGTGAACCCAAACCAGAAACGGATGTAAGCTGACAGGTGTAGAAACAATGCTAAATAAGTGGCATGCCTTTAGAAGGCCTAGTCTTTTTCGCGTTTTAGGAAAATTCCCTAAATTAGGGATTTTCCCTAAATTAGGGATTTCGACCGTTTTCAACGGTACAACTTTGACTTGTCCCCAACCTTAGGAAATTTCTCAATCGACTCAAAACTAAAAACGGGTGCAAGCTGACAGGTGTAGAAACAATACCCACCAATTGAGAAACTTCAAAAGAGCGTGGTTTTTCGTGTTTTAGGGAAATTCCCCAAATAGACATTCAAGAAAGCTCTATTTTTCAACTTTGGAGTTTTCGAAACGTGGAAAATGAATTTGAAGACTCGGATTTAGAAATGGATGCAAGCTTACACAAATAGAAAAAATGCTGAATAAGTGGCATGCCTATAGAGGGTGTAGGTTTAGCGTGTTTTAGGGAAATTTCCTAAATTAGGGATTTCGTCCGTTTTCAATGGTACAACTTTGATTTTCTCTCATGCCTTGGGTAATTGCCCAATCGATTCCAAACCAAAAACGGATGCAAGCTGACAAGCGTAGAAACAATACCCATGAATTGAGGAACTTCAAAAGGGCGCAGTTTTTTTCGTTTTAGAGAAATTCCCCAAATAGCTCGATTTTTAAACTTTGGAACTTGGGAAATGACTTTAATGGCCCAAAATTTAAAATGGATTTACCTCCTGGGATAAAGGTTTCAGTCAGAAAGATGCAGTTTTTTTAGGTTGCTGTCAATATATTATTTCACTGATTGTCTGTATTTTTTAAGACTTTCAGGAACTTTTATGGATCTTTTTTTATTGTTTTAAAAAACTTGTTTCTGCTTTTAATTTTCAAGTTTAGGGCTTCTTAATGTTATATATATTACCATGATAACACTAATAACGTGGCCCATATATGACATTTTAGACGTGTTTTTAATGAAAGTTTAAAAAGTGGCGATTCGCCAGTTAGCCAGATAATTAAGTGGCGATTCGCCACTTAGTAATTTATTAAGTTAGCAAATTATTAAGTAGCGATTCGCCAGTTAGCAAATTATTAAGTGGCGAATCGCCACTTAATTATCTGGCTAACTGGCGAATCGCCACTTTTTAAACTTTCATTAAAAACACGTCTAAAACGCCATATATGGGCCACGGTACACTAATGGGGGTGTGGTAGTTCTTTTGCGGTGAACGGTGGAGGGGCAGTCACCAAAACAAACGAATCAGTGGCCACCAAAATAAATACAACGGTGACCTTGTTTGGTTTGTGTTTTTAAATTGTCTATTGTAATACTTTTGCTAAGGCGAAATTAATAATCCGATATACCTTTCGGTAATTAGTTCTTACAAAGTAAACAAGGGATTTGTGTACAATGTGAGCATATTTATTTTTCTTATAAGCATATACTTTATAAGAATCAAATTCGAATTTTTATAAGGATTGTATTTCTTGATTGTGAGATAAAGTAAACACCTGTTGGCTGTGTTAACCAATACATTCCTTACTTAATTACACCATTTCACAGACGTGGTAGGATTTTACCAGCCAGTGGGGGTAAAAAAACGGACTGAAATCGATGGGGATTGATATTCCCATTATTTTTATGGCTGGGGGGATTTAGCTTTTTTTATTTTCAAGTCAGAAAATTCACTAGGGATGAGAGAAATAGCACAATAATTTGCATGAGGACTGGTTTATTTGATTATTTTCAGTAGGGACAAAAATTAGAGGATAATTTCCCATGGCACCGGGGATGATAATTTGGTCAATTTTTCCTCCCACTGGAAATCACTCACTTGGTTTTTCCAGTGTGAAGGGATCCCAGTGGGTCTGTGAGAAGGGGGTGTTTAATGACCAAAATTTCTCAATCTTTTCCTTGATAATAATAATAGTAGTAGATCTTGAATTAGCTTTCTACTACTTGTTTTCCCATGCAATTTGAATATTAGACGAAATTTTCGACGGCTTGTATTATTATTTTGTTTAAGGGACCATAAAATTTATCTTATATTTTAACGATTTTGAGTCTCGCTTTTCTTATAAATTTGTTCTTATAAAAGAAAAAATTGTATTGATTGCATTTCTTTACAGTGAGATAAAGTAAGTAAATAGTCCGTGTTCCTTTTTATGAAGGCTCGATGTAAAGTAGATTTCAGATTAGCTTCATCTCTCTTTGTTTTTCCTTTCTGTTTAAATTTTAAACGAAATTTTTGACTTCAAGTCGTCTTGTTCTTTTTTGTAAGAATATTTCTCAACACAAAAAAAATAACAACCAATTTAAAGTGATATGAAAGAATGTTGTACTATTTTACGTCAAAGCCATGACTGCGGAGACATTCAAATATGAAAAGCAAAATTTATATGGGTATTTTCATTTCACTGTTATAAATTTCATTTGTTCATCTTTAGATTGAACGTTGAAAACAATTAAAGTCAAAAATAACAATGAACATGAAAATTACAACCCATCTATCATGAAAATATCGCAGAGAGATTCAATCAAGCTGGCTGTCCTCCATCAGGAGCATAGTGTAAGTTGCCCCGACCTGATAGAGCGTTTCCAGAAACTGAAAGATTCATTGAGAACAACATGCTGCTATGCATAGAAACTATTGGACCAGCCAACCGCTTCCATGGATACCCGACAAAACACAATCCAGGCTGCCCAACGAAATTGAATGCCCGAAAAGAACACTTAATTAACAAAAGACATGTAAGCTCATTTTATGATCAATAAATGTACCCAGATTTAAAATTTTCATATTGATGGCTGCCGCTGACCTAATTTTGAGCCACCAAATGGTACATTTAAGATAATGTAAGCCGCCAAAGTCGACTTTCAATGGCTAGTTTAAACTATCTACTACCATTTTACAATAACAATAATGTAGGGCGTATTATTACTTGAACCGACCTATTCTTATGTACCTTATTACACGAATATTACTAGGCAAGTATTCAACGGCCTTGAAATTAACACTCCAAAAATAACACGAACTTTATTGCTTTGTCAAGGACACCATGGCTGGTTTTAATTAAGGGGGTTTATTAACACGAAATTTCTCAATTCGTGTTAATAAAATGACTAGTAATATTCGTGTAATAAGGTAGATTGATACTGTTAACATATTCTCTATCTGTGGGCACTCTTTGTTTAAGCAATTGTTGTTATGACAATGGTAATTGAAGGCGCTTGTTCCCTCATTTAAAGCTGTAGTAATATTGCAACTCTTTTAAATTCAAACTCAAATCAATGGGAAAATCAAGGGGTTACCGGCTCAAACGGGGTGTTCCTAAATGGAAGGGCACCCCAATCGGGGCTCCAATCGGGCTACTTATTGGGGTACTAATTTAATTCACAGACCAGAATAAACGGAATTAAATAACGGAAATTTTTGGAGAAAAGTCATCTGCTAAACCAGGAGTTATGAATCTAAATAAATATTTAAATAATCTTTTTTAATTTATAGATGTGTATTTCACAGGTCTATTATTCTCTACGAAACAATCTAATTTATACAGTTAGGCACAGGGCCTCTAACCTCTCATGTTTGCAATTTCTTCCATGTTTTTGGCGTAGTTCTTATTACAAATTTTTTTGACGTAGAGTTTAGCCCGAGGACTACCTCTCGCTTTGGTCTCCAGTGGGAAAATACCTGGAATTTCAGCCCCACTGGGAAATTGACTTTGATTTCATCTCCACTCGAAAACCAATATCTAAAGATCGCACTCCAAAACCATCCCCACTGGATTTTTTAACTTTGGAACAATAAAATTTCTATCCTCATTGGGATTTCGATAGGGATTTTTATCCCCACTAAAAAAGTTCCACCGGGGCTGTGAGACAGGGGTGTCATACTCTCCATTCGTCTTTCTCCTTAATTGACTTTTTGATGCTACTCCTTTATTGTTAATTTCGCATAGCGAAAGTATTACGATAGCCTTTCGCAGCGGTGGTGTCCTCGGAAAAAAAATTAGAAAACGAAAGTGCTTGATACGGTGGATGAACTCACTAAATTTAATTTACAAATTACATGCTCGTATAAACATAGACTAGAGTCTACTTCTGGCTGAACTTTGCTTTTTGATAATTTTTTATGACGCTGAGTGAGTCCAGTGAAGTAGACTAGGAGCGTTTGGCAAGGTCGCCATTTTGAAAGAGAATGTTTTAAATCCAAATAACAAAAAAACTACTTAGAGTTGAAAGATGTAATCAAAAATGAGAAACAAACATCCAATAACAGATTTGCAATGCCCTATTCTCAAATAAAAAGATTGCTTCGTACTGTTTTTACCTTCCAAAAACAACAAAAATCTGGCGGACTGTTTTACAGTCCGCCTAAGCAAAAGCATATTACCATATACTACCGGGCCACTTATCAGCGCCAAAAAGACCATAAAAAAGCTCTAAGTGGACCCCGGGCTAGTATAAACACGGACAATTTTCGCGGGTTTTCTTTGGATTACGTCATATATCTTTGTGTCTTTAGCTCCACAGTTTTGATTTTTTCTTTATTTTCTTATAAGCATATACTTTATAAGAATCAAATCAATGACTCTTGATAGACGGTGATATACCCTTCGGTAATTAGTTCTTTCAAAGTAAACAAGGGATGGCGCACAATATGAGCTTACTTATTTTTCTTATAAGCACATACTTTATAAGAATCAAATCAATAACTCTTGATAGACGGTGATATACCTTTCGGTAATTAGTTCTTACAAAGTAAACAAAGGATTAGGGACAATATGAGCATATTTATTTTTCTTATAAGCATTTACTTTATAAGAATCAAATCAATAACTCTTTATAGACGGTGATATACCTTTCGGTAATTAGTTCTTACAAAGGGCTACAAAGTAAACAAGGGATGGCGCACAATATGAGCATATTTATTTTTCTTATAAGCATATACTTTATAAGAACCAAATCAATAACTTTTGATAGATAGTGATATTACCTTTGTTTATTAGTTCTTAAAAATTAAACAGCAATTCTTCTTAAATTGGTCTCTTTTTTTTAGCGATTTTAAGCCTCGTTGTTCTTGTAAAATTGTTTCATCAAGGTTCGATGTAAAGTAGATTTCGAATTGGCTTCAATCTCTACTTCTTGTTTTTCCTATGTAGTTTAAAGTCGAGGCGAAATTTTTGACTTCAAGTCGTCTTGTTTTGAGTTCTTTTTAGAAAAATCTCCCGCTCTGCGAAAGTCGTACACACTTTTTTTTATAAGAATGGTGTAAATCCATTTCATCATGAATATTCTTAACTTTTTTTGGGAAAATCATCCTAAAATATTCTTACAGCACATTCTTAGGTTGGGATCCTAATTCATACTAGGTTTAACATTTAACATTTAACATACGTCTCAAGCATAAAATGGCACTTTTGTAAAAGGAGTGAGTCTAACTCAGGGAAAAAAATGCTCTTAAAATGGCATTTCTAGCTTTAGTAGCAAAATTCCATGATGGTGATATTCTTAGCATATTCTTAGTTTTTTGGCCATTTTCATCATGGACATTCTTATAAAGTGTATTCTTATAAAAAAAAAGCGTGTATCGTCATATCTTATAAACTAACGCCATAATCTTTTTCTTTTCTTCTTCACTTCTTAGTGTCACCTTCATTGGTCGCCATCTTTTTCTGATAAACTTTTTGGCTTTTCGAGCACCGATTCTCTCTGCCTTAAATTATATATCGATATCGAATCATGTACGCTCTTTGACAACTTCTTCCACATAAGCTTTGTCAAATTCCCGTTGTTCTTCTAAGTCCTTGTCTTTGTTTTCACCCACATCGTGATGCACAAAAATGTTATATTTTGTCGAATTAAGCCACCGTTGTTTTTCGTTTTTTTTCTCAATGAAACTCTTGATATTCACTTCTTGTTTATTGACTTCCTCTTTGGTGATATCAGCGTAGGTCATTTGTTTCGATTCTATTTTGTGCTCTCCTTATGTTCATCAGTGTTTTGATTTTCTCCTCTAAACGACACAACCTTTTGTCGACGCTGAACCTATTAATTTCTTCGCTTGGGTGTACTTTCTTTACTGTATTATCTTCTTCTTCCTCAATCATATTTATCTTTCATATCAGTTTTGGCGAGATAACAACGCATTTGGCACATTAATAGCTCATTGTTTTATACTGGAGGCATATCTGATTTGATAAAGCGGGAGCTCCAAACAGTCGTAATGGACAAACCTTTGGCATTTCCTAGTAGAAGTATTTCCTGTAAGGAAAAATCTACAAAATTTTCCTTTTCTGGGGGTTAACCTTGCTCTATTTGGGGGTAATTTTTCTCTGTTCGGGGGTAATTTTTACACCAAAGTTTTTTTAAGTAATTCCTTTGTTTAAAATGTCTTTGAAATATTTTCCATTGCACATTCGTGATTCCTCATTGATGATTTCCTTTTCATGTAAGTTACTCGTAAGGAGATAACAGGAACCAATATCAGTTCAGTAAAAATTTATAGTTTTATATGATTTTAAGTATAATCATCAAATCATCAGGTCAGGTATGCATTCCCGGGGGGGGGGGGGGGGCAGTCAGGCAATCGACCGACGGGTATGTGCGGCGGTTAAGGGTATGTTTTTCAAAATATCAGAAATGCACTGTAAGGGTGGACTTTTGATAAATGCACTATAAGGGTTTCAGCAAATCTGGGAAAAATTGCAAATTTTTGCTCGAAAATGTTGATTTTTTTTTGCTCTAAAAGAGTTTAAAATTTGAAAAAATGCACTGTAAGGGTTAGACTAGAGTCTACTTCTGGCTGAACTTTGCTTTTTGATAATTTTTTCATGACGCTGAGTCCAGTCAAGTAGACTAGGAGCATTTGGCGAGGTCGCCATTTTGAAAAAAAAAATTAAAAATCCAAATAACAATAAAACTACTTGGAGTTGAAGGATATAATCAAAAATAAGAAACAAACACGATTAACAGATTTGCTTCATACTGTTTTTACCTTCCAAAAACAACTAAAATCTGGCGGACTGTTTTACAGTCCGCCTAGGCAAAAGCATATTACCATATACTACCGGGCCACTTATCAGCGCCAAAAAAGTCCATAAAAAAGCTCTAAGTGGACCCCGGGCTATGTAAGGGTATGAATTTCACCGATTTTTTTCTGCACTGTAAGGGTGCGATTCTAAAAGCCAATTTTTTCGCCGCACATACCGTCAGTTGGTAAACCCACTGCCCCCCCCCCGGGTATGCATTCCACGGGCAATGGTTAAAAACACCATCCATTCACTTGCGACATTATTTTTTTGTCTTTTGGTCGCTTTAGAAGAAAATGGTTTATTCTAAGGTGGCCTTTTTCAAAATCTGATCACGTCTTTCTCTCTTCTGTTAATGTCTTGGCACATATCAAAATAAAAAAGCTACCAGGTCGATCTTCAAATCATTTCCCAAGTTTCTAGAACACTCCAAAGTTGAAAAATGAGCTATTTTGAATCTCTTAATGGGGAATTTCCCAAAAACACAAAAAAACTAAGCCCTTTTGAAGTTTCTTAATTGGTGGTATTGTATCTATACCTGTCAGCTTGCATTTGTTTTTGGTTTGGAGTCTTTTAAGCATTTGAGCAATTTTCCAAGCTTGGAGAGTATTTCTAAGTACCACTGTTGAGAAATTGCTGAATATCTAAATAGGGAATTTCCCTAAATAACGAAATAACCATGCTCTTTTTTGGATTTTTTTTCCAAATTCTTAATCCTCACAGATCCTCATAATAAAGTCTGTCATCTGAAGTCAATAGCATTACTCAGTAAATTTTTATTGACGTTATTCGAACATCGACTTTCTATCCCGAATATTGAATCCCTAACTCCAGCGAATCTACCCTTCAACCAAATCAATCCATTGCAATGAAATCCAAATCTTCTAAAGCGTTAATCTTTCACTGTTTATCATGCTTTATATTCAGTGAATCTCAAAGTTTCTAACTAACAATCAAAAACAATGTAAAGCTGATCTTATTTCCGAGTTCCAGAAATTCTGCATGGTTCCTACGCCGTCCACTTTGATAATGGCTAAATTTACGGCATTCGTATTACAACGATCGGCAAAGGGGTTTGAAATTTGCCCTTATTACAACGGAGTCTGCTAAATGACGCGCCTTACGCGCCCACGCGCCCTCATATTTCTAACGCGCCTTCGCACCTTACGCGCCTTCTGCGCCCACGCGCCTACGCGCCTAACGTGCCTAACGCGCCTTGAAAATTTGACGCGCCCTATGATTTCGACGCGCCTTGAAAATTTGACGCGCCCTATGATTTCGACGCGCCTTGAAAGTTTGACGCGCCCTATGATTTTGACGCGCCTTGAAAATTTGACGCGCCTTGAAAATTTGACGCGCCCTATGATTTCGACGCGCCCTAGAATTTCGACGCGCCTTGAAAATTTGACGCGCCCTAAGATTTCGACACGCCCTAGGGTTTTGATGTGCCTTAAGCTTTCAATGGTTTTGACGGACGAAATAATGGGACCGGTCTAATCATACACGATTGGTATATAAAAGAATGTCGGCGTTAGCAAAATGATCATTTCTTAAGAGATTATAGCCTAAAGTCGACCCGTTCCATTTATCGGCTGTACACTTTATGTACACTTTCTTAGTCTATTTCATAGAATTTTTGCATGCTATACGTTATCTCTATTCAATTTACAGGGGAAATTGCACAAATTTGTCCCTTCACAGAAAACCCAACTTTTTGTAAGTCATCTTTGACTTGGTAATTTTTGAAACGTTTTCCATTGTTACTGTTGTTTTTTTAATGTACATCTCAATTTGGAAAAGAGTGATTTAAAATAATAATTTGATTACTGCAGTGACGTAAAAAAAAATCATGTACTGAAAACACGAATTATGGCTTGGTAATAAAGTACTCGGGAAAAAGGTTTGTATCCTCAATCGCTCATAGAACGACACTGGGATTAGAACAACATTCTTTATGAGACATGGAGAAAACTCTGATTTTCAGATCAATCAAAAGATTTTTTACCATAAGGCAAAAGTGAAGTATTAAAAATACAGTGAAAACTTTTTAAAAAACTGTAAAACAATTAAAACTTCTAGACAAAATACGATACAACAAAAACACTACAAAATAAATCTACTGGTATATATGTAAGAAGCCTTTTACACGAAATAAATTTTTCACAAAAACAGGCATGATGAGTTAGAATTTAACTAAATATTTTTTAAGTTCATTAAAAAAGTATCAAAAGAAAAGTGTTTTGTTGCTAAAGGGTCGGCGGAAGGCATCTTTTTCGTTTTTTTTTTTAACTGCATGTGCTCCTACCCCTTAAAGCATGTACTCCTACCCCTTAAACATACCTATTTATGGGCTTTAACGAAGTGTATCAATTTAGCAGTGATGAATCTAACCAGGCAGATTGTCCGTAATTCATCAAACTCGAAAAATTTTGGAAAGACCGTTAAAAATTGTTTCGTTAATTTTGTTTCAAAGATGAGGTGGGCCACTTGAAACAAAGTTTATCAATTAAACTGCAACTTGCTTATGATTCTATTTGATGAAAAATGATTCACGTGGCCCCGAAGCTTTACCATTCTAAGCGTTTTTTATGCGTAACAAGACTCTCACCCGACGTTTGAATATGGAGAATAAATCAATAAAGTCGAAGTAATTGTTCTCATTACTGTCAGTTACTTAGGTAGTGTCAAATTATCAGGGCGCGTCAAATTATCAGGGCGGGTCGATTTTTTAGGGCGCGTCGATATTTTAGGGCGCGTCAAATTTTTAAGGCGCGTCAAATTATCTGGGCGCGTCAAATTTTTAGGGCGCGTCAAATTATCAGGGCGCGTCGATATTTTAAGGCGCGTCAAATTTTTAAGGCGCGTCAAATTATCTGGCCGCGTCAAATTTTTAGGGCGCGTCAAATTATCAGGGCGCGTCGATATTTTAAGGCGCGTCAAATTTTTAGGGCGCGTCAAATTATCAGGGCGCGTCAAATTTTTAAGGCGCGAAGGCGCGTTAAAAATATGAGGGCGCATGGGCGCGTAAGGCGCGTCATTTAGCAGACTCATTACAACGCTAGACCACACGCCAACTTTTTTTTGAAATTTTTTGTTTACTTTTTTTTCAAATTTTTTTTTCAAATTTTTTTAATTTTTTTCCAAAAAAAATTATTTTATTTATTTTTTCTTAATTTGTCTAAACATTTTTTAAAAAGTTTTTAAATTTTTTTTCCCAATTTTATTTTCATTTGCTTTAATCTTTTTTCTTTTTTTT